>NW_026250401.1:0-232761 GCF_024244105.1 Nematocida minor | reverse complement strand
TGTAAGCCATGTGACTATGTTATCTAACAGAGAAAGAATTGAAGACAATCCACTCACGTCAGATGAACCGCAAGCCAAGGAAAGATCTTCCTGCTGGTTCAGCTAGTGCATAGCCTCTGTGCTAATTTTTTCTGCTAAATAAAGCAACATCTAACTATTCTCATTCTACAGTCACAAAGAATCTTTTGGCATTTAGCTCTCATACTCTGTACACAGAAATATTCTTGGGCTATCCTAAGCTAGATTATTATTTTGGCATCCAAGAGTGCACTCTTCTCCTACTTCTTTCTTTCTCTTATTATTTTTATTTTATGGCAGGACTGTGCTTAGTTCTCATTTCAGAGCGCACGTCTGTGTACTCTTTTATCGATGGGATACTAACGGACCCAAATGACTCCATTCTTCTGATCGATTTTGAGTGTGAATACAACATATCCAATAATAGGAGCATCGATGTGCTGCACACTGAGACCATAGCAGAGGACTATCCGCAGAACATCATAGTAGTGAACAGGATTAACTCTCTTGTGCACTCTCCCGTTGAAATGCAAATTAGGCTGAACATTCTCTCTGAATTGGTCTACAACGATAAAACGGTCTACATGATAACGAGCTACAAATACTCGCACACACAAAAAGTAGTGCCGTACATGAAGTACATAGAAAGAATGGTGGACATAAAGAGCACGATCAGCGCATAGAACTGTACACACTGCTAGACAGAACACACAGCTTATTACTTCTTCTTGAGCGAGCTGTAGCAGAACAAGAATATATACCCACTTCTTATCTATTCTACTGCTTATCAGTATCTCTCAGCCTTCCAGTTATTGGCAATTATTAGCTATCTACTATCACTTATTACCACTCTACTCTTACTGCTCTTCTCTGTACAGCTCAACTGTTCTACTCAGTGAATATTAAGTTGACTCTCCAAAAATAAAGTAAATATTAAACTGTAAGCAAATGCTGATTTATTCTCTGCTCTGCTGACTTTTATTTTCGTTCTGGAAATTCTCAGAGGCTAAATGTGCTAAATCTTTTGGCGTGCAATTATTTTATTTTATGGGACAAATGCAATGCTCTGAAACAAAAACTGTTCTTGTCCTGCGGCTGAGAGGAGGCCCCAGGAAGAAAAGAGTCACTTTTACAAGCGATACAGTGGACAACGAGTGCTTAAACAGGAAAAAGTCCAAAAAGTGCTGCATATTCCACGAAAAAAGCGAATGCGAGAATATTCTTCAGTGAGTTTCGTAAAATTTTTTAAATGCAACTTTCGGTCGGAGACGTGTTCAAATCAAAGAATGAAGCGCAAAATGCGATAAGAATGTACGCGATAGACAACAGTTTTAATTTTGAAACAACAGATAGTACTCCAAAAAAGTACACGATACAATGCAAAGAAAGAAGGACGCACGGGTGCGACGCCGTCATAACAGCTGCGCTGCGCAAGAAAGATAACATGTTCGTGATCAAGAAGCTCAAGAACGCCCACAACTGCCCGCAGCAGTCTTCCCTGAGCGTCCAGTCGTCTGGCAGATACATCGCAGACGAAATAAGAGAAATGCAGGACGTGGAAGATACGAGAATCGGCCAGATAATTAACAGAATTTCATCGCGCCGCGGGATAAAGATAGGATACTACGCAGCATGGAAAGCCAAGAAAAACGTGCTAAACGACGAGATAGACGAAGAGGCAGCACAGGAAGAGTGTCTGCAGTCGGTCGTTGAAGAAAACAGCCACATCAACCCAGACGACACGCTTTCCGTGCTCAACATGAAAAAAGAAATAGAAAAGTGGAGATCCCTCAAGACACAGAGCGAAGAGACAGGGTGCATCAGACAGGTCATACGAGCAATTGGGCCACTAGACACAGCAGGCAGCAGGCTAGACACTCTCTTCTACGCGAGCAATCTTTCCCTCCACGTGTACTCGAACAGCAGACAGGTAATAGACCTCACAGTGCACGAAAGGTGCAACGAGCTGAGAGAGCACGCAGGATATGCCTATATAGCCACGGGATATGATGCATTTGACACACCGTACATCCTCGCGATGTGCTATGTCCCTGAGTACTGCCCCAAAAAAGAGGGATGGATAGTTTTTATGCGAGAAATGCTGAAGGTGATCGACTCAGGCGTATTTATGATGGACTGGGAGGGATGCCATGCAACCATAGAAGAGATAGAAGAGCTCATCAGGGATAAAAATAGCAGCATTAATAGCACAGCTGCATCTGGGTCTTTGAGCAGCTACAGCGATGCTTCACCGCTCTACTCGATGGGCATCCATGGGGAGAATCCCTGGAAGGGACACTTTGACATCGAGGAAGCCATCAGGGCAGGGGATGTGGGAGGCCCGGGATCAGGGCGAGGGAGCAAAGTGCGGTTATTCTTGCGCACTAGATCCCTGTGCAAGGCGATCTTTGCCACACATCCCGTCTCATCCGCTATTTCTCTTGTCTGGTCCCTGTGCAACAGCCCAGACCTTCCTACGTTCCAAGTGTACTACAAGAAAGTGAAGGCCCTGGGAGTTCCCTCGCTTCTTTCTCTGCTTTCTTCCCTGCCCACGCACCTCTGGGCCAAGTACCTGTGCGAGTACCCAATATACGGGAAAAACAACTCAGTTCCTGTGGAGATTGATGGAGTGCTGGGAATGCTCACTCTGTCTCCGATTGATGCGCTCTGCATGGTCATCAAGATCATCTCAGATAATGCGCTGAAAAAGAAGGAAATAGTGGCGCATGCTGAGCTGTCGACCAAAAAGGCAACAGACAGAGCAAGATTTGGAGAGAGCGTAAACAGGGCAGTGGACATAAACATCCTTAAGTCGCAGTCGTACGATGCAGACATTGGGAGGGCACCAGGCGAGCTCTGCAGATCTTCGTGGATCGATCCAAGACGGCTGAATGACGAAGAGGAGCACAAGCAGGGCATAGTATATTCTGGCAACCTGAAGTTCTACGTTGATCTGCGTCTCCGCGTGTGCTCATGCATGAAGTTCCAGGACATGAACTACCCATGCTCGCATGCGTGTGCGCTGATTACGAAGGTGGGCGGGCACTGCAATGCGTACATCGATGAAATGTACTCAATTGATGCGTTGATGGCGATGTATAAGCCGTACACCACAAGATGCATAGTAGCAGAGCCAATCAAGGGAACAGAAGAAAGAAGGAGGCCCTGTGCTACTAGCCAGATAAGCCTGCTGCAGTCGAATAAGGCTGTGTGTGTGGGAAAGAGAGTATTAGGATATGACACAGAAGAGTTTGCAGAAGTACAAGAGCACAAAGAGAATCTCGTGAGATAGGACAACAAAAATAAACACAGTAATTGAAATATGAAAGATTATTTATTTATCACTTTGTTGCTATGCTATTGTGCTATTAGCTGATACTAGTTACTATTTTTCTTTTTCATCACTTGACTATTGTCAATGTTATTATTGCCATCACTATTGCTCTAATCTACTTTGCTATCTCTTTGGTCATTTTTATCACTATACACCATCCTCTATACAACTCTAGGATAACTATACTACTCCATTTTGTATGGCTACTTTCTTATTGATTTACTTCAGAATATAATTGTATGCTACTGTGCTTAAGATAAACCATAGACCTATTTATTATTTATTCTGATTTAAAGTGGTATCTTCACCCTGCGCTGCTTTGTTCTGTGATATTTTTGGGATCAGTTTGGTTATCCGAAAGTCGATTTCTGCATCTTTTTTCTGCTCTTTTTTCAGTATTTCTGCTATTTGGTTTACTGTTCTCTCTGGCAGCTCCATATACTCTTTGGCGGCTGTTTCGCTTGGCTTGGAGACATTTTCTGTTGGAAGGTAGAGAATGTTCTCCAGATACGACAGGAAGCATGCAAACACTCTCGTGTCTGCTGAGTGCGACAGCACTTCTATTGATAGATCTATCACACTGGGGTCTAGCCTGTGCGTATTTGACACAATGGCTGCATTGGACAGGACTAGTAGTATATCACTGCACAGCTTGGGCAATAATTTTACTTCTTTTTTGTTCTCTCTGATTATTTCCTTTATTGTTTCATTGATTATCAGCACCTCTGCGAGTATTTGCTCTATCAAATCAGAAGAGTCATCTAGACAGTCAGTGTTTGACAGAATGTTCTTCAGTATTCCTATGAAGTGCATCTTCTCTTTTATCCCTCCCTCTGTGCCTCTTATTTCTGCTATGGGCAGCTCAGTGACCAGGGATTTTATCAGATCAGGCGAGCACTCGAACAGAAGAGAGCACAAAAATTTTAGCGAGTTTTCTGCAAAGCTTTCAACGGACAGATACTTCACTATCTCTGGAACTACCGACTGTACTGCAGTCTGTTTCCACTCTTTGTTGAAAATGACCAGGTTTCCCATCAGCAGGAAGTATTCATTGATCGACAGAACAATTTCATCGTACCCTTCTTCTCTGTAGTGCTTGTGTGCTGTTTTTGCCATCTTTTCGAGTAGGTTTGTTATTCTGTACGTGGTCAAGTAGTTTGCTGTTACTTTCGCGTCTCGTGCAAATATTTTCAAGACACAGAAGGATGAAACTGTTTCTGCTGTGAATATTTCCTTTTTCATATTGTTCTCGATCGCGTCTACTATTGCATCTATGAGCCCAGCCTCGGCTAGAGACGTCACTATCTTCTTGGACTTAGGCAGGATTGGGATTAGAAAGTGGTTGATTCGCAGAATGTTTCTCTCTTTCTCAGGCCCCTTTGTGTACTCTTCTTTTATGGCTTTGACGATTGCGGGTGAAGACTCAAGATACTTCAGCGCACCTTTGCTCGTTTCAGCTAAGAATCCTATCAGAGGAAGCACCAAGGGAGAATGCATGTGTTTTAGAAGGGATATGAATATGTCCCCAAGAATGCAGTTGGAGAACTGGGTGTGCACTTTCTGTCCTTCCAAGGACGCATCTTCTGGTATATTCGGAAGCGATCTTTGTCTGTACCCTTCGGCATATCCTAGCAGCACTAGCACATTTGTGTGGATTATTCCCGTTGTCATTTGCAGTAATGACGAGTTAAAAAGAGAGTCATCGAGGTACGAAAACAGCTCCTGGTTGATCAGCCTGATGAGAATAAGCACAGACTTATACGGGCACACGCGATAGACAGCCTGGACCGCCAGGAACACATTAGGAGACTGCAACATCTTCAGAGCGTCTGGTGAGTTGATTGAGAAGTGTATGCATGCGCTCAGCAGCTCGTTGATCCATGCAGGAGAGTTAGAGTCCACTGTGAGCTCGCGGATCAGAAGGAGAGAAAAATCAGAGGGCACAGAAAAAGAATAAAAAGTGTACACTTTTAAAACAATCATCCGGGAGACAAGAGAAATAGACCTATCGAAAATCAAGGGAAATAGGTGAGCGCTCAGCTCTTCGGGAGAAGAAGAAGAGAGAAAGTCAGGCGGCATAGAAGTGTTTCTGGCGAGCACCTCATGCAGCGATCGCATAAGAGCCTCGGGCACAGCCATATTAGTGCTATTATAAGATGAATTGTCCATAGAAAACAAACAAACAAGAAAATATTCAAATATCAATAAACAATGGCAAAACAATAAGAATGGGAGACGAATGGCTAAGCGATGTGCAGCCAATAGATAAGAAGGCAGAAAGAAATAAAAGTCTGTCCAGCTATTAATTGCAAGAGTTATTTTTGTTTAATTATTTCTGTTTATTTTTACAAATACTTTGTCTCTACTGCTTGTGCAAGAAAGTAAAATAAATATGTACAGAAATAAAATTTTATCTCCGAGTTATTTTACAAATTATTTTCATCTTCTAAGAGCCAAGAAAAACATGAGCGAGCCAAATATACTGTGACCTAGCTATCATCTCAGTGGCACCATTTTGTTCTTCTACCTTAAATATGTACTTTAATGGCACTCCACTGCTCTTACATCATTGCCATTGCAGCATTACTGCCATCCCACATCCTAACTCTAATACACTGAGTAATCCAGCAGTCTACTTGTCTATTGCTATTGCTCATTATTAAGCATTGAGCACTTTGGTATATCTCATTACACATCACACTGATCACTGTTTTATCTTTATATTTTTAATTTTTTATCTGCGCATGTTTTACCCTGACATTTTTATATCTAGAAACAGTCTGCTGTACAGGATGTATGTCCATGCATGCATGAAGAGCCATAGCACAGCTGTTCCTCTTTCTTCCTTGGCCGATTGCTTAGACAGTGTGTTCAATAACAGCCTGTCGCTAAGACTGCACTCTAAGCTGATGCTATCTATTGCACACTCTCTGCTTTTGCATTATAAGAGCACTTTATCATCGACGACAAAAGCACTCTCCATCAATGTTCTTCCATCTCAGAGGACAGGCAGTAGCAGAGTGTCTGACAATATAACATATAGCTATAATTTGGACATTTTATGCGATGCAATTAGCAAGAGAGTTGCCGAAGTGAATGATGAAGTAGAATGCGCGAGAGGAGCTTCATCCAGTATGTCACTGTGTGATGCCATGAACAACAGCGCACTAGCAGGTGCCTCTGGATTGTGTCTGAATAATTCTATGAATGCAAGCAATATTGACGTAGTAAGTGTAAACAGCAGAGAAAATGCCAATGAAGTGGAAAGTGCCAAAAGAGTAAGAGTAGATAGGACAATTGACTTAGCAAGAGAGAGTATAATGAAAAGTGCGATGTGTGTTGAAAAATGGTACAAAAGAATAGTAGACAGTCTGCTCGCAAACGAGTACACAGAGATAGTTGGAGATATTTCATCAATCGAAGCCGTCAGAAGGTATTCATCCGATAGGGCAATGGATGAGATAGCGGTAATAGATAGGATCAGTGATGGCTTGGGTACACATGAGTACAACTACGAGGTAAACTACAAATTGGTTGATTTTATAAGTCTTTTGCAAGAGATAACTGATGGAAAAGTGTCAGCTATCCAAACAGTGCCATATGGCAGAATAATAAGGATATAGCAAGGTAGTTGATCGATTAGTAGTTTATTGATGACAGTGAAGTATAGTAGGCTCTTTCAAGTCCTAAAAGATATTCTTGAGCTGACAACACTCTTCTCAAGATTCATTGCCAACATCACTGTTTTGGTAATTTATTCAATCATATTTTGTTGCGTAAACAGGTGCTAAACTAAATAAATCAGTTTGCAAGTTGCAAGAGACTATGCTGCAATAGCTATCAAATATTTTTTATTTTTATACAAATTGCATGAAGACTTTATTTTCAGACTAACCTACTGCACTATATCAGTCTAATTTGCATGGTTTGGCACAAATTTACTTCTTCGTATATTTCCAACATTCTCGGGCTACTCTGTGTGGTTTTCAGAAATCCGCAGAAGTCGAAATACAAACTGTAGTGATAGCCAATGTTTTCTATTTGGCTGAACATAATGTGAATTTTTGGAGAAAACCACACTTTGATGCAGTCTTTCATGTCTTCTGACCTTTTTAAGACATCGTAGCATTGGCTTATTCTGCATGGCCTGATAATAGCCACATCATCCACTATTTCTATAAACGGTTTCTCGTTCTGTATGTATTCTGTTTTAAACATTTGTCTAATATACCTGCAGCGCCTGCATAGATACCACATGGAATGGATGTATGACAAATCAAAATGCATTTCTTCCCCCAGTGCATCTCTAGAAACAACATCTTTTGCGTCTTGAGCGCATATATCAATTTCATACATCCATTTGAAAGATCTGAACTCTGTCTGGATTTGTTTTATTCTTGAAAGAGTAATATCGTTCTCTTCACAAAAGTTTTCAAGTTCTGTACAAGCATTTGGTGTGTCATAATCGTAGCTTTCCCAAAGAACAGATAGAGGCTGAGTATTTTGTTCTGTTTTTCTCTTGCAACCACAGCACTTCTAATGATATCCGTGTCAATCTCACACTTTTTTATAAATATTCTCTCTATTATTCTTCCTACTTTAAAGAACAGAGCGTTGTTTTTGCAATTTAAAAGACAGCCTTCCAGTAGATGTTCTATCATTATTATTTTCATAATCTGCACGGGCGCAATATCTATATACTGCCCTATCTCGATGTCTAATTGGTCTGTTTCCACTAGATTTAGATATATATTCATTATATCTCTATTGTTTTTAGATCTATGCAGTCTGTGATATGTTGAAAAATTGCATGTATCAGCTAGTTCCAGTAGATATTGCCTGTGCTCTGGTACATTCTTTCGCATATATGATACGTAGTTGGCTATGCTGTTTTTATGAAAGGAGTATATTTTAATTCTAGTGCCATCCTCATTTTTAACCCCACAGAAATAAATTTTCTCTTTCAGAAATAGGTCTGTGTTAAACAAAGAGAGGATTATACTGGCAGGCATAATCTTTTTATTCTTTGCCAGTCTAAAAAGGAACAGCTTGGACATTCTATCACTTTTGCACTTTTTTTTAATGTACTCTTCTATTACTCCTACCATGTGCGCATCGAACCTGTTTATTTCTTCAATTAGCAAAGTGTTGCTCTTAAAGGCTTCCAGAAGCACTCTATCTAGTTTAACCAGTTTATCTTTAATCTTCGACAGATATTTGCTATTTTTAACGCTATTTAACTTGTCATCAGCAATGACTGGCACTAACGAATCTACTATTTTTACTATTGTATCTGTGCATTTCTTAAGCTGTTTTAGCGCACTCTTTATCTTGGATAGGTTCTTATTTCCTATCCGTATCTCCTTCTTTAGGTCTAGAGGATCGCCAGCCTCCAAAGACAGCATGCTGGAATCAAGAGGGTAGATTTTTTTAAAGAAGTTACTGCGTATATTCACTTCTTCTTCGATATAATAGATCTTAGTGGTCCAGTACTCATGCACTGTCTTTATGTCATTCAGCTGCACTATACACCCTGCTTTTAGCAAGCAAAACAGTATAGTTGTGCCCAGCACTCTTATCTTTCTTATTTTTTGTTTTAGCTCCATAGACAAGTAAAAATATTTTTATTTCTATCTTACTTTCAGAGATCATTGATAGCAATGTATTAATGCGCAATCATTCTGATGCCTGTATGCTATATTGCTATGGTAGAAAATCTTCTTAAGCATCTACATTTCAGTAAACAAATATATTCTTTTTCTCTCAGGAAAAATAGCTGCAACAGCTGCAATAGAATGTTCTCAACTGATCAGTGTTTAATTTAGATTTATTTTAATAATTTTGATGATAAAGCTAGCTGAAAGAAAAATGCCAGCATGCTTTACCTCTATCGCTTCTGTTTATGTTGTGTGTCTTTTTACTGTTGCTCTTGTAAGCGTGGTGAGCTCCTGGTACTCTCCGGACGCCTTCCACTCTGAGATAATCTTCTTCCCGTATTGGTACCCGTGCGCCACTATTTCATCAAACTGTCTGAAGTTCATTGTCTTGTATCCTGCTAGGTCTGGCCGTATGTACTTTATGCTTACGTCTGACTTCAGCGATCTTTCTTTGTGCATACTTGTCAGGTATGCCAGCCTGTACTGAATTTCCGTTAGAGACAAGAACTTTTTCGTGCTGAATATTTTCTGGAACAGAATGTAGAAGCCGTTTATGCTGTCCCCGTACTCTGAGAAAGTCGTCTCCACCTCACTCCCCACATCCACTGCAATGATATTTCTGATACCCATTGATCTCATTGCATCAGCTGGCACGTTATTCATGTATCCACCGTCTAGCAAAAACGATCCATTGTCGCACAGCGGAGGAAGGTATCCCGATAGACTCATGCTTGCCCTGACATACCTCCAGAGTATTCCCTGTTTATGCTGTTTTTCTTCAAACAAAGATATGTCTGTTGTAATGCAGTAGTAGGGCAGCCACAAGTCTTCGATTCTTTTGTTTTTAAATATCATCCTAAGCCCCCAATTGAATCCTTTGCCTGTGAACATAGAACATATCGGGTACGTGAGGTCAAGAATTATCCTCCACACGCTGCCTATGAGATGCGACAGTCTTTTGGCCCTAATGAACACCTGTTTATTGTTCGTGCCCTCTGCATACAGCGCTCCCACGAATGCGCCCATTGAGGTGCCTCCTATGGCATCGATGGGTATACCTGCTTCTTCCAGGGCTTCTATTATCCCTATATGCGCTATTCCTCTGGCGCCTCCACCTCCTAGCACAAGCCCTACGTTCGTTCCCTTGAGGGTTCTTATGAATCTGTGCATGTCATTCAGCGGAAAGTACGGAATAATGTTGTTGTTGTGCTCTGTGAATGTGCAGTGGTTCTTTCTTGTGTAGTTTAGGGACTCTCGTGTTTTTATTATTGATAGCGGCACATCTATCACAGGAAATTCTAGATTGTGTTTCTGTCCGTAGTACTTGCCACGGGACACCTGCATCTTGTTGTCTCTGTGGAGAACAAGCGTGTCTATTTTGCAGAATATGTCAGTGCCCATGTTGATGCTCCTTGTGTCCCCGTTAGTTATCACGTAGAATATTATCTCAGACAAAAGCACTCCATTTATGCCTGTTGCACCAGCTTTCTTTTTATTTTTTCTGTTGGATTTACTTTTGCCATTAGAGCTGCTGCTAAGATTAGCGCCGGAGCTAGTGCTAGAACTACTGTCATTAGGCATATCATTCAGCTTTTCACTTTCATCTTTAATTCCACTATTCACTTCACTGGCTTTACTTACTTTGCTATTGTTTTTATCATTTATTCTAATGCTTTCCTTATTAGTGCTATCTGTTTCATTTTTATCCTTATCTATGATGCATATTTCACTCTCTTCTTTATTCCCTGTTTCTTTTTCATCATCGCTTGCAGATGTGCTGCTGTCATCACCATTGTCCGCTGGTCTTTCTATGCACACTGGGCCCACTATTGGGATAAGAATGTACGAGTATTCCTTCTGCAGGTCGCTTATGTAGTTTAGCAGAGAGAGCACAACTGTTTTCGATTGTGAATTTTTTTTAAACTTTGATTCTATCTCCGCTGACGACAAAATAAAACACGAATCACTTTTTATCATCTCTGCCCTCAGGAAATGTGTGAATATCTCCAGCTGTGTCTCCTTTGGGTCGTTTGGGATGAATGTGATGATGGAGGGCTGCTCCAGCTCCTGCTCCACTCCTGTTCTGCTGAGTATTCTCTTGTACAGCTCGAGTGAGCTTGACTGAAACTGCGCTGTTATTATGCTTATGTACTCCTTTGGTATTTCTATGACCTCTGAGAGCCTGGTGGATACGAGCTGGAAGGGCGACTCAAGGTCCAGGAGCACCTCTTTTTCAAACAGCGTGTTCTTGCTCGATATTCCAAAGTACTTCACATCTCCTTCTTTCAGAAAGTAGCCGTTTGTGATGATTTTGATTGATTTTGACGGAGCATCAGCCGAGAGTCTTTCTCCTGGCTGGAACATTTTCCAGTTTATCATTGCGTCTGTTATCTCCAGCTGTGTTTTATTTTTTACTCTCTCCAGTATCTCGCTTCCCGCTGCCTCCAGAGGCTGTGCGTCTGTTTCCACCGTTGGCTCCAGTTTTATTTTCACTGCAACTATTTTTGGCGATCTTTTTCTAACTATCCTGTTCATTTTCAGTGCTGTAACACACTCTAGGCATCCGACTAAGTCGTTTTCTCTAACTTCCAAGGTGCTTCTTCTGTTGTATTCTACTGCGCCTTCTCCTTCTATTATGTAGAGGAGAGTGTTGGGAGGCACTGTGTACTCTTCTGTTTCTACTGTTATTTCTTCAATTTTTCCTACTTTTTTTATCAGAGTTACTTCTTTCGATATATTCTCTATTAGCTCCTGGTGGTTTTTATTTGTCTTTATGCTCCTTACATCGAGCTCCAGCTCGTCTTCCAAATAGTTCACCAGGGTGTAGACAGTTCCTTTGAACAGCCGGTTCAGAAGAAGATACTTGGCAGTTGAGTTCTCTGCATCTATTTTGTACAGCAAACTGTCTTTTTTTATTTTGTACGTAACTGATGTCTTATGGTGCACATTGTACAGCCAGAAAATAGAGTACACAAAGTAATCCTGCTGCTTGACCATTACGACTGCATTGTCAAACAGCACTTCTACCTCTCCTTCAATTAGATAGTAGAAAACGCCTCCATTAACTATCTCTATGTCTTCTGTTGTCTTCAAAGGGGTGCTGAACAGCTCGCTATCTGTTAGCAGAGAGTAAAGAAAACCTTGAGAAGGCTTTATGGGCACGGGCTGTGTCTCTGTTCTTTCGACCTCTATTTCGTGGTGTTTTTTAAACACTCTTCTTCCTGCTAATATTGCAAGTAGTGTTGCAATAACTGCTATTATTAGAAATAAGATGGAATGTGTGGCCATTCTTTGTAAATAAAAAATGTACAATTTTTATTAATAAAATTAATTCACTTCTCATTTGCTCCTACTTCTTTTCTGCGCTCTCCCTTTTGATCTCTTCCTGCCCCCGCAATAAACATCCATTAAATCTACTCTATCTCTCTCTTTAACATACACTTCTATCTTTACCTGTACTTTAATATTTATTTATTTTTATCTCTACAGCTCCCTAACGCTTTTGCACACTACTGCAGACTCTGCCACGGCTTCATTTCCTCTGTCTCTTTTGCGTAGTAGTCCATTGGATACTCTTTCAGCTCTCTGCTGAAGTACTCAAAGGGCGTAATGATGGGAATGGAGAAAGTGCTTCCCCAGTCAATCGCTATCCTTGGGCATGCTATTTCTATGACGGTTATGTCTTTCAGCGCTTCTACGAATACCTCGTCTATTTCTGACAGATACACAACGTAGTAGCTTTTTTTTCTTTTTTTCAAGTCTTCGACTATTTTTTCCAGTATGCCCGTGCTTCCCTGTCTCCCGAGTGTTCCAAATACGATCAGATAGCGTGGGGTGTCTAGGGACTTTTTCTTTATCTCTCTTCGTATCTCCAGAAATCTGTCGTAGTTGTGCGTTTCAACTGTCATTGCCTTCGAGGACGGGCAGTACTTGTAGAAAACTTTTCCTGGGTTCTGGATCATGAGTGACTCCAGATGAAAACGGCCTTCTGATATAAATAGCACAGCGCCTGTTGAAACCTTCGGCGATGTACACCCCAGCACTTCTCCAGGACTCAGGGGCTGCACGCGGGGTATAGTGCACACGCTGCTGCTCTCTTCTGTTTCTCCTGCACTCTTGCTATCTGCTATCTTCAGTATCTTCTCTCTTTCTATCTCCTTCTTTATCTTTCTTATTGTGCTGTTGTACTGTATTGTTCCCAAAATGGAAAGATCGTCTGTGTTTATGTGTTTATTCACCAGCTTCATGCAGTGCGCAATGTCAAACTGTATCTCTACAAATATGTACATCACCTGTATCAGCGACTTCGTCACTTCAAATAGGCACGAGTGCCCGTAGTGGATCAGCAGGTCGCAGTCTATCAGATGCGCAGAGACATCGTCAATGCAGCACGCCCCATACACCACATCAGAGAGGATAAAAACCGACTCAACGTTCGTATTAGATCTAATTATATCAGAGATAATTGTAGACAGGTGTATTATGCCCTCTGGGAACTGTATGGCCACTCTCTTGCTCTTTCTTCTCTCGATCTGTCTTATCGTTTTCTGCAGCTCGAATTTATAATTATCCGGTAAGTATTCAGACCCAATAATATTCATAAAAATAAAAAAGATTTCTTCCATTTATTCTAAAAAAGCACGCTTTGTTTTCTGCACCAACAAGTAGCAAGTTCAGAAAGAAAAAGAAAATTAGCGTGTTTTCCATTGTTCTCGATGAGAATAACTAGAACAAAAGTGAATTGACTCATAATAATCTAAGTGGCGACGGGAAGAGAGTGAATCAATTAACATATAGATAACACACTTAAAACAATCAACAAACAGTTTGTAAATGAATGAAATGAAAACATTTGCAGAAAGAGTAAAATGAGTGAGAAATAAATGGAGATATAATCAGTTAATATTTATTCACTTCTTTTTTCCGTGTTTATGCGTAGATGGCTTATAGCAGTTTCAAGTTTCCTGTTATGCTGTCTATTTCATCTTCATACCACGGGCCTAGGAATGAAACTGTGTGCGTATTGGGCTCTACCTGTGTTCTTCCTGCGTCTGTTATGGAAATAGTTGGGACTTTGCATTTTCTGGCTTTTTCTATTATCACGTCCAGCTCTTCTTTGGATGGAACGCTAAGCGATACCTTCTTGAACCCGTTGCTCTTCCACTGCTCGCTCACTGTGTTTGGCTTTCTGGCTGCTTCGTATGCCGCGTGCATTGCCTGTGCTACTATTTTCCCCTTCCCCATTTTCAGGTCACTTCGCACCAGGAGCACGCCTTTAACCGGTCTGTTATCATGTGCAGACGCACTTACTGCATGTTTCTGCGCGTTTTTCTGCTTTCTTGTGGCTAGTAAGTACACAATCACCCCAGCCTGCGCCAATAAAAGAGTAACAAGAAGATTCATAAAATATTTTATGCTCATTTTATTATAAATATGCGTACTCTCTCAGCACTATTGAGCTCTCCATTGTTATTTGCACTTTTCTTCTACATATCCGCTGAATGAGAAGTATAACTATTCGCTGAGCATGGAAGATTTGCTATTTACGGATTAGAATAAGAATGAAAGTGTAAGCATAAGATCAGTACAATTTTTATTTATTTTGTATCTTGTTTTATATTTTGAAGTGTGTGCTTGTTATACTTTCCAGAGACAGTTCTGTTTCTTTGTGGATCTCTTCAATGTGTTCGCTTAGATAGTCATCGTAAGTGTATGCATATTCAACATCACCATCACTTTCATTCCCAGAAGAGCCTTTAAGAAAAGCATCGAAGTTCTCATCTGACTTATTGGATGTTTTCTTGTCTATCGCTAGCTCTTCAATGCCTCTATGTCTTTTATTCCTTGAAACATTCCTCTTTTCAGCGCTTTTGTCTATGCTTCTTTTTCTTTTTTCTTTTCCAAAGTCTTCTCTTAAGCCTGTTTCCTCGTCTGTCTCTTCTGCCTCCTCATTCTCTATTCTACTCTCTAGTGTCTTCTCTTTTGTATTCTCTTCTTTTGTGCTCTTTATCTCTATTTCTTCTTCTTTTGTGCTTATCGCACTCGTATTTACTCTGTTTGTTTTGTCGTTCAGTGGCCTGTGTTGTCCCATTCCTCTGTTTATTTTTTACTTCAAAAGAAGTTTTCTTTTGGGACTATGTACTCAGTGCCTGTGGATGTTCTCACAGAGTAGTACGAGCCTATGGGCTTTAGGAGCTCTACAGTCTCGCCCTTTCTAATGTACACAGCTCCGTTGAATACAAAGTCGTTTTTGGCTCTCAGGTGCTTGACTTCTGTGCTGACGCTGATGGGCGGCATTTTTATCTCGCCATTTCCGTATCTTCGTCTGATTAGCGGCCTGTTTTTAAACTCTTTTCTTTTTTTGCTTCTTGTGTGCCATTTCCAGAAGTAGAGCGAAGTCTCAAAAAGAGAGGCAAGAAGATATGCGATGACAAACAGGCCTGTGAATATTTTGAAAGAATTGCAGGACAAGTACATGGCAAACAGAGTTACGCTTATGGCCAGCGATGTTGAGTAGATGGAGCCGTTTAAAATTCTGCGTATTCTCGCAGGCGTAGAAATAAAGAACGGGATGAAGAACGGGAGAATGTGGAGAGCAGTGGAGAGCAAGGGAAGGACAATGTGGATAACTTTTCTGTGTAGGTTCTCTCTGTCCGTGTACAGTTTTATGCTTGCGAGGATGCTCACAAACCCAACTAATAGTGAAACATTTGCTTCTTTGAAGTACATTCTGCTGATTCTTAGGGGAATTTAAATTTTTAATTTATTTATTGGATGATTGGTTATTCAGCTCGCGTATAAATCTGGTTGGTATTATTCTGTCAATTGCCATCATAACGGCGTTTCCCTCTTCTATTGGGAGCTTCCTTCTGATTTCATCTTTCAGAGACTGCTGCAGGTTATTGGATACTGCTTTTATCTCCTCTGATAGATTTTTGTTTTTGTAAATAAGCTTGGAAACTTCCTTCATTCTTCGCAGGATGTCCATGGGCACTCCTATTCTCCGGAGAGGAAGCACCGTCTCCACTCTTATCACGGGCGGGTGCAGCACTGGCCTTTCTATCTTTTTTGCAGCTTCTGGCGTGTTTTTGATGTTTTTTGAATTTAAAAATTTTTCGTTCAGCAGCCGCACTAGCTCAGGGTTTATTAAATGCTCTTTCTTTATTGTCTTTGGCTTCTGTTTTATCTCTTCTGTTTCTTCTGCTGTGTCCTGGAGGATCATCGACCGAACATTCACCCTTTCAATCGAGGAGACAGGCCTGTTGAGTATTCTGAATATCTCTGTGTCTACTTCGTTCTCCTCTGAGCCCATCATCAAATATCCGCTGTAGAAGTAGTTCACAAACGATAAGAACGAAATGTTCATGTTAAAATACGCAGAGAGTGTTATCTTGTTCGAAATAACAAACTTGGCTCTTCCGCTGCTGGAGGTCTGCTCTATTTTTGTGCTCTCTTCCTTCTTTACTGTTTTTAGAAGCAGCTCTCCAAATATCTTGTAGAATATTTTGTGTTCTGATTGGTTGATGTTTTTGTACGTCTTTTGCAGCTGTATGTTCTTCTTCACTGCCTCTGTTATTTCTTCTTTGCTTATCATTCTTTTTCCTTTTATTGTTTCCTGCACTATTTCCAGATCTGCTCTCTCTAACCCGCTGACCACCAGACTCGTTTTATCCTCCAGCGTGATAAGCAGCGAGTCCTTCTGTATTTCTGCTGCTCCTATCTTATCCAGCTCCACTACTTCCTTGTCTCTGACTATTTTCAAGTATTTGCGGCTTACACCCACCAGCCCTCTCTCTCCGTTGACTTTACACTCATACACCCGCATAAAAAAATAGCACAATTCTCTTCTGTTTACTTATTTTTATTTTTATTTATTCTCTATTCTGAGTATTTTATCAGCCACAGGCTCGCCTGTTTCTAACTCTATTTTCAGCTTAGAGCGCTCCTTGTTTATTTTTGAAACTTTTAGGTTGTTGTCCACGGTGAAGGCGTAGCTTCCTTCAATGTTTGACTCTTCTGTGCTGGTTTTAGTCTGTTTTTTGTACTTTATAGTCACTATGTTCTTGTTCTGCTGTATTTCTATGTTGTCGCTATTTAGCCCAGCAGGCATAGTTATTTCGTACTCATTGCTATTTATCTTATTGATGCCCCCATTCCCTGAGATAGAAGCGCACTCGCAGTTGTTGTTGTCTATTTTGTAGAGATCCATAGGACTAAAATACCGCAGTAATATATAACACAGCCAGCCAGTGAAACAGCAGACAGAACAACCAATCACAGCACAATAAGTAATGCCACTGGACAGACCAATTGCACTGTACAATAAAGTGCAGACCGGCCAACCAATTAGACAGCAAAGAATAAGACTGTAGAAGAAATAATAGCAGAAGAAATAAATATAAATACAAAGTCACCATCTATCTGCAGATAATTAATGGACAAGTAGAATGAATGAAGGAGTAATTATGAAGTAAGAAGTTAAAGCAAAAAGGGATACACGCATATCCCACATCCTATGATGATCAGCCAATCAGACCAGGATGATTTACAGTGGACACTTGCATCGCGGACCTTTCTCGCTAGTAGCAGACAGCAGGGATGAGTGATCACACAGGCAGACCTGTTATGAAAGTATATGCTGTGGAGTCTCTTTTCCTACCCGCATTTGGGGAATTGCGCGCGTATTTATAGACCACAGATTTCCTTAAAAGGAAACAGAGCAAATACTTCCAAATAAAGCGAGAGAATTCCTTCTGGATTCTTCCATTGGCGCACAGATGAGGAATACTTTACATAGCTTGCCGTATATGGTAGGAGACAGAGCCCCTGCTGCAGAGTTTTCAGGGGAGAATATTTGGAGAAAGGTGCTCACGAAAGAAGCTAGCAATGGACAAAAAGAGACAGTGGAAGACGAGACAAAGTGTACACACACCTAGCACAGTGCACACAAAGAGAGCACAAAAGGACAGAACAAGAGACACGCTCTGTCTCATTAGCCTGTTTCTACCTATACAAGCTAGCAATAAAGAGTATTATACGGGAATAGACTAGCAGCTGCCTCCATTGCCAGCGATGCTTCATCGATAGAGGCAAATATTGGCTGTTTAGGAGCAGCTACTAACACTAGCAAGAAATTAAAATATAAAGTATAGCAGAAGAGAAAAAAGCAGAGAAAGAAATACAAGAACGTAGTTGTAGCTACTAGTTGGCTAGCAGCATAGTGGTTAGTAAGCTAGCCTAGTGTCTCTTATTTACTAGACTAGAGGCAGGATTAGAAGACATATTCTGTGGTAAGCATTAGTAAGTGAAGAAGGTGTATATTTGCTATGGGTTATATTTATTCTGCTGTGTTGAGCATTACTTTTATAGCTAGTACTGCTATGCATATGGCTGTCTGTATAATCATGTAGTATGTAAATAGAGTGTTCTCTTTCATTGGCCCTTTGATGACTAGCACTATATTTAAGATGGTAAAGTTGCTAATGGTATAGCTGTCTTTATCTTCAGCGCAGGAAATAATCCTCAGCTTAGTAAAAAGATAAACTATGTTCCTTCTTACTGCGCTCCCTAGGATATACTTTTTACTAACAGTAAAAACAGAGGGAACTAGAAGAATTTCATTGGTGCTAGTATTCATCACATCCATTGCACTATTTAGATTGTTTTGGTCTTTAGTAACTTCATTATCGTCTTTTCTTTTTTTCTCGATCATTCTATTTATTCTGCTCTTTTCCTCTACTTCTATTTCTTGTGTTATCTCTTGATCCATTTCCTTATTCTCTTCTGGTTCAGTGCCTGATAGCTCTATGATGCCAGGCATTCTGTGTCTGGGGCATGGCAATATTTTTATGAGCTGTGGCATGCTAATAAGGAAGTTAATGAACTGCGGAGTGCAGAATAGGAAAATAGTCTTAAGAAAGCCTCCCAGCAGGCCTATGCACAGGAACGAGCACCCACTGAAGTAGCAGAAAGTATCACCAACAAAACACCTAGAAGGAAACCTGTTCCAAATGAACAAGCCAAGAGTGCTAGAAAACAAAGACAGACACAAAAGAATGCTCAGCGCATTATCTGAGTCCGAGAATATGCACCTATCCACAGCCATCATCATGCTGATTACCAGCACCTGTCCTGTTTCTATCCCATTTATTCCGCTGAGAATGTTGATTGCATTGGTAAAGTATATGCTTAAGCAGACGAGACAGAAGTAGAAAAATTGCCCTAGGTCATAAACACCACTGAAAGGAATAGAAATAGACCTGCTCCCTGAATATGTTACTATCATGGGAATAATAGAGAGAATGGGAAAGAGCAGCTTGCATGACCACGGGAGCTCCATCGTGTCGTCTACATAGCCCAGTAGAATATTGAGTATTATGCTGTTGGTGAATATAAGGAGATACTCTTTTTTATCTGTGAAGAATATGCTGCTTATGAAAATGCTGAACACAAAGGAAATGCCAGCAGATAGGCCAATTGACTCTGGGATTTTTATCTTGTTCTTTTTGTGGTAGTCGATTCCAAAAGATTTGCTCATTTTCATGAGATACCTGGAGAGTTTGTATGAGATGTAGCCAGCCATCAGAGGGATAAAAAAAAGAAGCAGCTTGGTGGATGAGGTATAAAGATCAGCTGAGAGATGGCTATTTTTAGTGCTACCTGTCGTATAGCTCTCAATTGGCTTGTAATTATTATTTGAATTGAAATTATTTACACGGCTTCTACTGCAATTATTGCTAATTAACTTATCATTTTCACTCCTTTCCTTATAATCACTGTTTATCATCTTGCACACGCTGTTCTTGCTACTGCTCAGATTTATATCTATTCTGCTACTTTCTACTCTCTTGCTCCAGGGCGAATTGCTGAGATGTTTGTGCTCCTTTATTTCCTGCGCGGTGGTGAATGAACTTTTTAAGAGTTGGCCAAACATTGCGGTACTTCAAAAGCCAATAATTAAATATTTTTATTTTATTTGGTTTTAATAGAAGTTAGTTGTTATTTTTCTTATCTATGGAGTCTATCGAGAAGAAAGGGCTCTTTAAAGAGCTTAACGCTGTCATATCCAGAGATGGGGCTGAGGAGCTGCTGAGAGCATTCAAGATAGATAGCTATATCTGGGTCAGTGGATACTTTATATCTCCTTTCTCTCTGGTAAGCATAAAAAGAGGCCTAAAACAGTTTCTTGTTTCCTGGGAGATGTCGGACACAGGATGGCGGTTCAATTTTGAAAACGATGCGTATGTCCATTTTAGAGGCACATTTTCAAGCCAAATAAAAGATGGAAAGATCCTTTACATAAAAATAAATACCGCAAAGGTAGACCACAACTCAGAAGTGCACTACTCCATACTCACACGGTACTTCAAGTGTCTGGACACCTTTTATTTTATGGTGACATCTGTGGATGACGGCTTTGAAATACTTACCAATCCCCTCGGTGCATCTAGAGGGTGGAGATCAACCGAATAAATATTTGTAATCCAGAGATAGCTATAACCTCTCCACCAACAAATTAGAATCTTATTGCTCTCTGCTCATTCGTATGCTGATAGCAGATGGTTATTTATTTCATCATTTTTTAACTTTTCTTGGCTTTTCTGCTAGCTCATTTCTATTTTTATGTCTCCCTCATTGTTTTATTTTCATTTTCCTACTTTTTCACTGCACTATTTGAGCTACTAGTGTTTTTCCTACAGCCAATACTGTCCTCTTTTTCACTAGTTTATTCTACAGCTACTTCTGCACTAAATCTCTGTGTAACATGCTCTGCACCACATTCTATGTCTCATACTGCTGTACTTCCGGTTGTGCGCAGTATTTTTCTGTTTTATCTTTCCATTGTTTTAATTTTCTTAAAATAAAATGCTCTCAATTTTCTTTTGTTTTAATGGAGTATTATGAGAAAGGTAAACAAATCGTGTTGGATCTAATAGAAAGAGGACCAAAGGCCATCTTTGAAAGACTGTTTGGCAAAGAAACAAACATCCTGTTTTTAGGGATTGACAACGCAGGAAAGACAACACTTTTGCTTCGGTTAAAAACAGACACCATCCACACAGTTGCCCCCACGCGGTCGGTTCGAGAAGAAACTCTGCAAATAGGAAATATGAAAGTGACCATAAACGACCTGGGAGGGCACGAGACCGCCAGACTGGGATGGAGTACGTACTTTTTTCAGTCACACGGTATTATATTTATGATAGACATAACAGACATGGACAGATACCACATAGTTGCAGAGACGTACGCGCATTTGCTGTACGCCATGGAAAAGTCCGGAAGAAAGACCCTTCCCATTGCCGTGCTGTTCAACAAAACAGACATGTGGCAGAAAGTGTGGGAGATGAGGAATCCATCGCAGCCCATACCTGTTTTAGACGAGGCGTATCTGAACTACCTCTGCAGCCACCTCGGAATTGTCACAGGAGACGGAGAAGACGGCAGAAGAATATCTGCTAACTACTGCAGCGTAGTGACTGACTCCATCTCCACGCAGAACAAAGGGTTTATGCTGGCCTTCAAGTGGCTCGACGTTATGATTCGTGCAGGAAAATAAATGATTGAATTTTAAAGTTATCACAGTTTGAGAAACACGGCTATTTACAAGGAAAAGCCAGCGAAAATATTTTCTGTATGCTGTAGCTGGTAGATCATAGCTTAGCACCACTCATTTCTTTATCTCTTATAGCTCTCTTATGGTTTGTTCGTTACTCTTTACAATCTATTTATGAGGTTCTAGTACTTTTACACTCATAGACTTAACTAGTCAGTGAAGAGTGAAGTAAATATCCTAGTGGCAGAAGAAATTAAAAATTAGCATGAACTTAGTATTGGTTGCACTTCTCTTGTAGACGGCTGAGTGAGTGACTATTTGAGCATTTTATTTCAGAAACAACTTGTACTTTTGTTTTGATGTGAGTACGTGTTTTATTCTTTGTGATGTAAATGAGTGCGTGTTTTGCTTCACTTCTCTGATGAAATGAGAAAACTTTTGTGCAGAGTCAGCCAATAGAAAGCAGCACAAAACTTTTTCTATTTCAGCGGTTTTACATTCAGCCTCTTATGAGCTATCTGCGTATCTCGTTTTAAGTTCTGCAATTCTATTCGCAGGATAAGATACGGGATCAAAAAGAGAAAGAATATAACATCGACTCTGCTGCTATCTCAATGAAGCTTTTTCTAGTACTACTATTTCAAAGTCTTTTTATCTCGTGCTACTACTACACAGATGGATGGAGGGGCAACAGGTACCACTCATACACCAGTTCCATCCCTTCCTACCACGCAGTGCACAGGTATACCCAGTCTCGCATTATCCATCCGTACGGGAGCTACTACAACCATCCATACAGCACGCCGTATGGCACTGCATACAACACAGGGTATGACTACTACAACGGAGAGTATGCAGCGCCCTATCCATACCCCAACTACCTGGCATAAGCACAAACCTTCTCTTTAGACAGCTGGTTGGTGTGGTGAAAATATTTGCACTTAGCGGCACACTATTAATGGAGTAATATATTCGGATCTTCTATTATTTATTTATGCGGATTGATGGAAGAAATGAAAGGATCAAAAATAAAGAAAGAGGGTTTGGAAGCATCCAGCCCGTGGAAAACAGGTTTATATCGATGATAGGCGCAGAGAGCACGCAGGGGACGAAAGTCACGGTTAAAATCTCAAAAGTTAAATATTGCAAAAATAGAGGATTTTTTGAAGCAGCATGAAAATAAACAAAAGAGGAATAATCGAAGAGAAGAGGAAGACGAAGAAAATAACAATAAAAGACTATTTATTCCAAGGGGGGACTACTGCAGTGATTCTTATGCTATCTGACCTGCTGGGGCAAATTATCTTGAGGAATGTGAGATCGTACTTCGTTACGCCTCTTTTCATGGGGCTGTATGGGTTTATTACAGGGAATCTGTGCTTTTTGATGTACACCAAGCTGGACTCCTTCGAGGGCCCGGACCTAGACAGGATGAAGGGGTTTAGCTGGCTGAAGATCAAGCTGGCCTTCTACAAGATGCTCTTTGACCAGTTTGTGTGGTCGCCCTTTGGAACTTTTATGTTTATTTTTGTCTCCAGCGTGGTGGACAGCAAAAACTTCAGTCTTTCCAAGGTCATTGGAGACTACTTCCGAATTTTATTCGACAGCTACAAGATATGGCCTGTCATTCAGATGATAAACTTTTTATTTGTTCCCTTGGACTTGCGCGTGATGTTCATTAGTGTAGCATCGCTGCTGTGGAGCACGTATGTAAAGATAGCCAGACAAGCATAAGATAGAAATAAATGTGAATGTTTTATTCATGGCTGGAGTGCTGGAGGCTGTCTTATCTTTTATTCAGATTCTGTTCTAGTTTTAGCTGCATTGTAAGTGGAAAGAGAAGAGTTTACGGTTAGTGTTAGCATGCGTTTATGATGGAATCTTAGAGGAGATATTTATTAGGATTATTTATTGATCTTAGTAGTTTTTACCCTACTTCATTTGATGGCGCTATGGCTGTATTTGCGGTAATATTAGTTTATTTTTCTGATGAAAAGTTTTCGTCTTGAAACTGAAGAAGTAGACAAAAAATTAAAATGGAAGTGAAAAATAAAGTGAACATTTTTGCAACTCTTTATTATTTTATTGTTAGATGGAGACTGAAAATATCCACAGAAATTGGCTGAGCGTGTTTGGTGGCCTTCTGAAGGACCCACGCGCTAATCTTAAGCAGATTTCTTCTATTCTCAGCAGATCCCATCGGTTTTTATCTATTATTTCGTCTGGCGGTGTGTCCAGCTCGTACTCTTCGTATGCGGACAGTCTCAGACACTCCGTGGAAGAGATTTTCAAAGTTTTAGCAGACCATTTGGAGAGCGAAGATGCGCACGCAGGAGTGTACTTCATACTCTCCAACTACAAGAAAATAGACGCTTTCAACGTATTGCCTGTCTTATCAGCTTTTTTAAACGGCAGATTAACTGTTTTTCTGGTTAAAGCAGTTGAAAGAATATGCAATGAAGAGAGCATGCACGGCATGATAGAGCCCTATGCAATAGATATTCTCGCGGTGGCATCAAAGGCTGCTACATCCTTAGACCACTTGGTTGGAGAAAGTTCTGTGCGGGTTATTTTCAGCTTGTACAAGAGAAAGAGAAGTGAGCAGACATATCTCTCCAAGCTAACAGAGGCATTCCAGATGCGATACCTTGACCTATTCATATCAAAGATATTCCCTACTGTTGTAGCGAGTGAAGACATTAAATTTGTTGGCTCACTAATCCAGATTCTATCGGGAATAAAGGAAATTCCAATACTCCTGATAGCACAGTCTCTGTCGCGCAATGACTTACTGAACATTCCAGAAGAACTACTAAAAATGATTGTGGAGAGAGCAGAGAGTGCACAGTTGCCACAGGAGCACATTGCAGGAATAAAAACAGTATCAAAAATACCAGAAACAGTAGACACAGATGAGCTAGTGAGCATGTTCCTGAAGTACAACAAGAGCGAAGTGCTGTACAACCAGGCAGATGCTCTTTTGGTGCACATAGAGATCTTAAATGGTCTAAATACGCCTGCACAGAGCGAAGAAACAGATGAGAATAGCAAACAGTCTAACACTACTACATATGGTAATAATTTTGATTTAAGATATCCTGATGAAAAGACAAAAGGCAACAAAATGCACAGCATAAACGAGTTCCTGAGCGCTCTGACAAGAACAGCAGACGGCACAAGGATACAGTTCTGCAGGATACTGTACCACATGATTGTTCCTTCGCAGAAACCCGTCCTTCTTTCTCTCCTCAAAAACAAAAACATCCGCGTTAAGTGGAATGCTCTGCGCACACTCGGTGCATACGCCCTTTCAGAGGAAGAGATAGAAGTAGTGCTAAATTTGCTGATGGCAACAGAAAACGAGAAGATAAAGATGTGGGCCCTGAAAATACTCGAAGCATCGAAGAAGAAGTACGCTCTTCCCGGCCTAAAAGCAAAAGACACAATCTACAAGGAAGAAATAGAAGACCTCATCCGCCGCATAAATTAATTCGAATATTTTCTTTTTTATGGCAGTAAGCAAAAGAAGAATTACACAGAAGTGCAGGAAGACAGTTGAGGAAGAAGACCTGTCCGAGCCAGAAGAAGCAATCCGATTTGATCCAAATAAAAAAATACTCAGAGCCAAGCGAAGAAATGAAAGACCAAACGGCCCTCGTGTGAGTCTCCTGGGGAATAACAACAAAATAAGCCCAATCTTCACAGAAGACCAGAAAAAGAAAGGCCTCAACCAGTCGTTCATTGAATCGGTCAGCAAAGCCTACAAAATCGACAACAGGTACAACTTTGCAGACCTATTCACCCAGTACAGCGCATACAGAGGAGAGATCGAACAGAGATCAGAACAGAAAGAACAAAAACCAGAGCTAATAAAAGGGCCAATAGATCTTTCCACTATTCTTAGATCGGGACTGTCAGGAGCACAGCCATCACCACAGCAGCAAACCACACAGTTTATTCTCAGCCAGCACCCGCCCATGACAGCCAGCAGCACTCTATTCGCACCGCACACACCCAGTGAAAAAAGAACAGAAGAGACAGCAAAGAATGAAAAAGCACACAGCGCACAGAATGAAAATAAAAAAGAAGCAGAGGAAAAAAGTAAAAATAAAATAGCAGCCGATAAGGGAGACGATAAACCACAGGAGAAAAAGGAAAAAGAAAAGGAGGTAAATGAAGACATAAAAGATAGTAAGAAAAAAGAGGCAAAAGACATCAAAAAAGAAGAAAGCAAAGACATCAAAAAGGATACAGTAAAAGCAGAAGCATCTGTAAAACAGACTCATCCTAAAGAACAGGAAGACAAAGAAGAAATAAAGCCAGCCACTCTAAAAAAAGAGATGAAAGAAGACAAAAAAGAGACGAAAGAAGATAAAAGTGCATCTGAGTCTGATGTTTTATTCGATCTGAACTGTAAGATATTCCTGCGCAAGACGTCTAAATTCGATGACATTGGCTTTCATCGCGTAGTTGTCCACAAAAAGAATAGTGAAAAATACATTACTATCTACAACAGAAACACTGAGATAATTTCTGTCTCTGTCAATAAGTCGTCAATTCGATCAGAGCCAGGCACCAAGGAGCTTGCGTTCGTAGACCCCAGCACCACTTCTCTTTACAAAATAAAACTAGCCACAGTGAAAGATTCAAACAGCCTGAGAGCAGCCTGCAATAAAAAGACAGCCAAGAATAAATAATTACTATGCTTTCACAATGTTTTCTTCTTCCATTGCTCTTTCTATTATCTTCTGTGCTTCATCTCCTAGCTCTGAGAGATCACCTATTGGCTCAACGGGAATGTCCTGCACTTCTTCTGGGTCTCCTTTGAAGAGGCTTTTCCATGGCCCCATTTCTTTTTTTACCAGGAGGACATCCACTTCTTTGTTTTCAAATGACCAAATGCACTCATCTTCCTTCACGGGTAGGTATAGCTCTCTGTCCAGCACTGTCTCTTTGTTCATTCTAATTACAAGCCTGTCTCCTGCAGTGATACTTATTCTATCAGTTGCCTTCTTCTCCAATGGCAGAACAACTGATACTTCCCTATAAGTCTGCATCCATCTCATAGCTCAGAATAAAAGCAAAAAACAAAACAAGATGCAAATATTTTCGCTAGATTAGTCCATTTCCTGCACCCATTGCTCGTGCAGGGGAGTAAATGATGAGATGTATTGCAAACTGAAGTAAAGGCACACTTTATTCTTGTTGTCCTAGATTGGTAATGGAATAAATACCAAAAGTAGCACTTGGAGTGAGCCAATTCATCCAGCAAGAGAAATGCTCAACAGAAGAAAGCAGAGAAAAATAAGAAATAGCTCAGTGCCCATTAATACAGTCAAATGCGGAAATTAAAAGGGCTACGTAATAGAGCTAAACACAATCAGCTGCCAATATCCCAATTAACATAGTTTATCAGTACTACTTAATTTTCCTATTAGAGAAATTCACTCATTACTACGACCTTGTGAATCTCCTCTAAGAACAGCCAATCGTTGCACACTTTTTCTGTTTCCATTGCTATAAGACAAAACAGGGATAAAACACCACACAAAACAAGACACATGCAGATGCAGAAGTACCTAGAGAAGGAAGAAACAGTGGAGCATGAAATACTGCTGCAGGGCACCATAAAATCGATCAAGGATGCAACGCTGGAACTGTCAGAAATAAACACCGTTGTATCGGCGCAGGGAGAGATAATCAAAAAAATTCAGAACAAAATAAACGAAACAGAAATAACCCTCAGAAGAGCGAGCAAAAAACTCTCCAGGCTCCTCAGGCGGTCTAAGAACAGAAGGATTGTTTCTTTTTGTTTACTCTGCCTCACAACCATAGGCATACTTATCCTGTGCATGTACACATACAAATACAAATAATGGACAGAACAGGACAGCTCCTCAACACTCTCCCCGGACAGATAGTCAGATCGATAGAAGACACCCCTGTAAGCTACAACGTAATAGTTATGGGAGAAAGCTATTCTGGAAAAAGCTCGCTGATTAGCTCGCTCTTCAGCATAGAGACAGACAGTGAGCTGATCAGAGACGATACCTTATTCCACGAAGTGTGCGACATGGCGTGCACCAATAACCCCCTGGCCGAGCTAATGGATACAGAGGCGCACTGTCTAGAGCGAAACAACACCTCAATTTCAGCCACAAGATACATTCTCAATGAAAGTGGAATAAAAATGAACTTAACCGTGTATGAAATAGGAGGGATAGGAGACTCTGTGAACAGCTCGTACGACTGGGTGCCTGCTAAGAACCTTGTGCTAAACAGGTACGAAGAGTACCACATGGAGGAAGACCACGGGCAGCTGAAGGAAGACAAGAGGATACACGCGTGTCTGTACTTAATCAGCCCAACAGATGTCCTCAGAGAGATAGATGTTTTGTGCATGTACGAAATGGGAAAAATAACGAACTTAATTCCGATCATATCTAAGTCAGATATGCTCACTGAGGAGAAGTACAGGGAAATGAAAGAGGCTGTGTGCTCGCATTTGATCTCCAGGAATGTCCAGCTGTTCGACTCCATCTGCGTGGACGAGTGCAAGAAAGTGGTTGAGCTCAACTTTCTTCCCTTGAAGTTTTCTACGCCTGGCAGAGTATATCCGTACGGCACCTCGTCAGAAAACGATGCAGATGTCTGCACGCTTCGCGATCTGCTGATATCGCAGCACTTGGTTGATCTGAAGGAGGTGACTGACGGGTACTACGAGACGTACAGAAGAAACAAGCTGATAGTTGAAATACTCATAGTGAAGGACTCGGGGATAAGCGAAGACTTCCAGAGGAGAATGGAGCTAGAAGAAGCCAAGGCAAAAAAACTAGCGAAAAAGATAGAAGAGAAAAAAGCAAGCTACCAAATCCTGATAGCACAGCACAAGAATGCAATACCCAAGGAGCTACTGTAGCGCAGTAAGATAAATAAAGAATCAATTCACTGAGCTGCTAAGATGTGCCCAAAATGGACAGCTATCTCAAGATTAAAATGGCTTAAAACAGGACATGTTCTTGACTATTCATTACTACTAGAGTGCAATCTAAAGAAAACTTTTATTCACAAGAGCTGCTCTAGCATTCGAATTATACTAAATCATAAACTGCAGCAGAAATAGTTCTGCGATTATTTTTATTCTTGGGTATATTACCATATCTATACTACCAGAGGAGAGTGAAAACATCCGAATATGCACAACTATTCATCACTCCACTTCTCAATAAATATTTGAGCAGATATTCTTGTCTCTATGCGCTGTGCTATCTTTCACTGCTCTACTCTTAGTTTCTCTGCTATCCTTTTATTTTGCTTTATTTCTGCAACTTTTCTTTTTTCAGCTGTTGCTGGTGAGGGCGTTTTTATTGAATGAAAAAATATTATTTCTCATTTTTGCAATGACAGCAATGAAAGAGAAGAACATCCGGCATATGCTTTTATTCCCCCTGGGAGCAGCATACTCTGCAGCAATGGCTGTAAGACACACAATACTTCCTACGTCCAGCGAACTCGTCAATAGCTTATTCTCAGTATGCAATTACTCTGCTATTGTTCTAATTATACTCGCAGCTATTTTTGCGTCAAAACGAACCCCCCTGGATAAACTGCAAAAAATATACGGCTCTGTTTTCATTGGGGCTTCTTTCTATCTGTTCCTACACAGACTCAGCGCCTCTCCCATCCTAGCACGCATTGCCATATTCGCACAGAACTATCTTTGCCTGTACTTCGTGGTTGGGTCTATTTTCATGTGGGACTCTCTCCCTTTTATCTCGATCCTTTCCAAAGAGCTGTCTCCAAACACGCACTGGGACTTTAAGCTTGGATACTTTGTCTTGAACATATCGATATACTCCACACACACGTACTCCCTGCACTTTTTCAACAGCCAGCTGGATCTTCCTGTGGCAGACTATGGGTTCTTTGGGTGCATGTCCATATTCTACATCGCAAACACGATTATAGGCCCAATTGCCGAAAGACACAATGCAACCAAGAAGGCTACCCTGCTGTTTTCCTTCCTCTCTGCGTTGGTCTACACTTTTTTCATTGTGATAAGAGCGTTCAAGGAGCAGCTTAGCGGACTGTTCACTATCTGCAGCGTGTTCTCTCTCTACGTGATTATTCTCTCTCCTATATTCCCACTGTACGATGTTCTAGTTATGCACCATCTTTCCAAGGAGTACAGAGAGCTCGAGAAAACAGAGAGAAAGGAAATATTCACAAGAATAAGAATGTGGGCATCCATTGGCCATGCCATGTCAGGCATTGTCATATCGTACATCTACAAGACCCTAGACATGTCCAATGGAGTAGCCAAGAAAGACGACTCGTCCCTGCAGTTCTTCATTCTGATAGCTGTAGTAATTATCAGCACAGCGATGTTCATACACATTGTCAACTCCTCACTAGAAGAGAAAACAGATGCAGTCAGCACGCAGGCTAAACAAAAGACAGAAGAAGAGATAGCAGTGGAAAAGACAGTATTGCTGGAAGAGACAATAGTTAAACAGGCAATGGATGATGAGATAGTCAAGCAGACAGTATTAATAAGCCAGGAGACAATATCAGCAGCGAAGAAAACAGAAGAATTCGCAGATCAAAAAACAGAGAAAAATCAAAAAGATAATGCAACAGACAGCGAGAGAACAGTCAGAATAGAGAGTAGAGCAGATGGAAAGGATGGCACGGAAGGAGCACAGAGTGATAAGCCACAGAACCTTCTCAAAAGCGGTAACTTTTGGTTCCTTGGGTTTGTTATTGCAGCCATTGGAGCCACCCGTGGGATCTCTTCTCATTTCCTTGTCACTTATCTCTCCGTGTATTTCGATGTTAAGTTTTCGAAAGTCACCTCCATCCTGTGCATACGAACATTCAGTGAGATGTGCATACTCTACTACAGCAAGCACCTTCTGAAGTACTTTGGATACTACTGGCTCCTTCTGTTCTCTCTGCTCGCTGCTACCCTGAGAGACTTCAACTACTCTTTACTTCCTACCAATAACACTATTTTATTCGCAACAGCCAACGAAGTCCTGAAAGGCATCAGCTCTTCCTGTCTTACTTTCAGTGCAGTGAACATTGTTGACGAGCTCGCTGATCACAATAACAAGGCGCTGGCACAGACCTTCTACAGCGGAGTGTACAATGGAATATCCATCCTTCTGTCTTCTATTATGAGCATATGCATTATTCGCGTATTCAGAGACTTTAGATCCCTTTTCCACGTCTCCTCTACCATTGGATTCATCTGCTCCTGCATTGTCATCGTAAAGTATGGATTTATAGACAACAAGCTGACACTTAGAAGAAGAGTCAAATAAATAAAGTATCTCTGAAGATGGCCAATGCTCTCCTATTCTGTCTGTCTTCAGTGCTCATGTTAGCTTGGATACTATTTGTGCTATATTTTCATTATAGTTCATTGACTCTCTACTTCCTCTGCTAGTTATATTCTCTGCTTCTTTTAATCCTTGCCACTGCCATCTATCTGTTGGTCTCTTCTTCACTGCCACCACTGGTTGACTATTGACTGTTCTCTTCTACCTTCCTTCTCGTGCTGCTCTCTTCTCTGCAATAATTAAGAATTAATTAATTGCTATTTGTATTTATTATTTCCATTTATTGCGTGTCTATTTCATTAATGGAGTCTTCTTTATTTTTTATTCTGAGCTTTTCTTCGATAATTAATTGGGTGCAATTTGTCTCTTCCTGGATTCTCGTGTATAAATAAAGGGCAGATATTTAAAATGTGACTATGGTCTTATTTATTCTGTAGATGAGAAATAACTGCACACTAGACCGATGAAAATGCACCAGGTAGCACTGTGCAGAAGTTTAGGTGCAGCTGTATTAGCTATTGCAAAGTAGCCATCCGAAGACTCTTTTGAAAAGGGACCTGATATAATTATCCATCTTCAGCTGCATACTTACTTTTATCTGACTACTTTTACAGAAGTACTGACGACACAGAAAGCATCAGCGTAAATAGAATTATCATTGCGCGAATGGGATAGGGAGTCTGTAGCGACTCTGGCACATGATTGTACATACTGGACAGTTGATATATGATTGTTGTGCGGGGGACTTAGGTCCCCTTTTTTCTTAAAATCTTTTAAAAGGGTAACCAAACGCGCACACGCTAACACCAATACATCAGGTAATTGTCCTCAGGTCAATTCACTCGTTGACTTTTACATTAGAGTTGATGTGGTTCCATCATCCCATGCATAGTTTTTTATGAATTCTAGTGTCTCTGAATTAAAACTCTGTATTTTGTCACTTAGCGAGTTGCTAATGCACACACTCAAACTGGCTAGATTACAGTGCAATCCCATATAGAGTCATAGCAGTGTTCTATCTAATTCATCGAAGCAAAATAAGTATGATTCAAATATTTTTATTTCTAGTTTTACTCTTGTAGTAAACACAATGCTTACGTGTTTGCAACAAATACATAAGCAGCTTACCTTCAGAAAGTCTTTTCAATCAGCAACTACCTAATCGATTATTGGGCTGATGTTTTTAGTAATTGGAAGAAGCGATAGAGCATAGTCACTCAGAGAGAGCTCTGACTTAAAGTAGCATAGGATAAATAGGACAGAGAATCCAGAGACAACTGATACGGCCAGGAAGCCAAACAGCCAGCCCATAGAAATTGATTTTAGCATCTGCCGGGTTCCGGAGAATGTGAATATTTGAGATTTGATGTATGCAATATCTCTATGGTAATTACCGTCTATAGCATCGTATTTGTCCATAAAACTAATTAGATTATTTAGATGCCACTGCTTCCTTTCTTCTAGTCTAGTTATTTCTCCTTTAATTCCTTCATCTTCTGGATTCTTTTCTAGCTTTTTTTGTAGCTCTTCTAGTTGCTTATTTAGATCAGCTCTTTTTTCATCAGAAGATGCTACGTTCAGTCTATATCTGTATTTAGGCATATTTTTATGTCCTAATTCTCTCTTATCAGTGATAGCAAAAAAGTTCTCTGTTGCGATAAAGAATGTTGTTAAAAATGCTGCATTGAAAGTTAAAGCTACAAAAATAGCAAGCTGCAAGAGCGCTACCCATGCAAATCCGCTGCATATATTCTCTATCCAGTATCTGTTTAAAAGCAGCGCAAGAGAGGAAGCCAGCCCTGCCAAGCAAACTAAGCCATCCAAAAAATTGTAAGATGCGAAACAGTCTTTTATCCAGTCCAGAACTAGCAAAGAATACATAAGCATGACATAAAGGATCAGAATGTACAAAAGTTTGGGAAAACTAATGCATACCAGTACTAGTATAGCTACTAAACTATAGCTCAAATGGTTTAAAAAGTGCTGCATACAGAAATTTCTTACACTCTTGAAGAAGAACATAGCCAAGAAGATTATGACTATATATTGGAACAAGATATAGTATACAACTAAAAGAACCAGTATACTTGTCAGAGACTTAAGTATATTTTTAAATGTTAGCTTACTAACTAATAGTTTGCAAAAAAACTTTATAAGAGTCTGTGGGTCTTCTAATCCAGATGTGACACCAATAAATCTTTTGGCATCACTATTATCTGCATCACTATTATTCTCAGCAGTGCTATTTCCAATATTGTATACTGTGTGATCAGTGCCATTTATATCAGAGATATCTCTGTTCGAAGACATGCCCTGTTCTAGTGTATCGTCTTGTTTTTCATGTAAATCACTGCTAGATAGACTGATGTCTTGTTTTTCATTCTTTTTTTCTTCCATTGTAATTTGAAGTAAATTTTTCATAACATATTTATATGGCGAAAAATAGCTTAAATACCAATAAAAATAATTTATCTAGTTTAAAATGCTCGCACAAATATTAAGGCAATCTATTGGTTGCCTATTGATTTTTGAGTAAAATTGCAATATTGTATTTTCTTTTCTAGCTTTCATTCCGCTGTCCAGAATATCTTTAACTTCCAGAGCTTACTAGCTTGGATCTTGTTCTAACCATTAAATCCAAAACCAAAATGAAGAATAGCAATTGGCTGTATGTCATTGTAGTTCTCATACTACAGTAGATCATTTTATCACACACAAATACTACTCAGCTCTGCATTAAGCCATCCAAGTAACAGAATGGTTGGATAAAATATTGGAGTAAAAATTTGCACTCTCTTTTTTGGAGAGTTTCTCCTCCCTCGTGCTATTTACTGCTATTCTACAGTCTTCCATCCCTTCTAACCTCTTTATAGTGCACTAAACATCCATTAAAGCCTCTACGGCCTATGAACGTGTGCTAATGTCCGTTTTTTGGCATGGAGGCTAAGACATCAATAAATATTTTACAGGGGAAATCATCAATTTATTAATAAAATTTTGCAAATTTATTATGGTCGTCGTACATGCTATAGCTACATTAACAACTATAGGAGCAGCTACAAAAGCAACAGGAGCTGTAGGCTCGCTGGCTGCTCTATTCGGAACTACTACTCTTCAGATACTCTCGAGCAGCACAGTCCTCGGAACCGGCACAGCAGCCATCAGTCTTCTCATCCACATGGGCATGCATGCGTTTGACGTTTACTCAAAACGACTAAACAAAATTCCGCTCCCAGGAGGAGACATGCCGAGCACCGGTCCAGACTCACCAATATACAGCATCACATCCACAATACTGAGCAAATACTCTGATACGATGGAAACAGCTAAAAATCTCACTCTGTCGTACTCCGTCACCAATTCGATATTTGCAATGATCTTATTCGCCATTGGTCTAACGGCCATTTCCATTGCATTTTCATTTGTTCTTTTGTCCACCGTGACCCACACGGCTTCTGCTGTCAGCAAAGTGCTGGAGTACAGCGGCCTAGAGAACGCCGTGAAAAGAGAAAAAGACGACACAGGAATTATCAGAAAGGACATAACAAATAAGAGCGAAGAAGGAAAGTACGACGTAAAATTCTCTGAAAAAGACGGGGAGAACATGATCCAAAGCAGCTACTACTCCATTTTCAGAATAGCAATGGTCTCATCCTTCCTCGTGATGATTGGGCTTGTATCCTCGTACCTTGGAATGGTCAGCATAGGGTACATATTCCCTGTCTTCTCCAAGCCGTACTTCATGGACACTTTGCTGAGCTTAAAGGCGCACTCCCTCATATTCCTAGACGCAGTGCAGGGCACAGTTGAGCAGTCTTTTGTTTCTGCTCTGTTCACCGGTCTGATTGACTGGCTGGTTTCTCTTTGGTTTATCTTCAAAAGCGCCGCACTAAACTCCAACTATTTAATGAGCTGGCTGGTTGCCATATTTATATCCATTGGTGCGCTGCCTGTTGCCTACTCTCTGGCTCTTCTGAGGCCGTCCAATCTGGTCAAAGGATTCACCGAGATAGTCAACTATCTGGTCAAGTCGCTATTTATTATGCTATTCGGTATAGTATCTCTTATACTGCTTATGTATCCCATACGAGTGCTCACCATTGTCTTCCCTTCTACGCTTATACTGATTGAGTTCCCTATTTCCTTCATAGCATACACTGTCAGTGAAGTGATCAGCAGAATGGCAACAGCACCCATAGCCACAGCGCTCACAGAGAATGCTCTGCTCGTATAATAGCTACATACATGATAAAATAAACCATACTATTTTCCACACTTTTATTACACTTTCATTTTAATAATTAGCTCAAAGAAAAAAATAGTACACTATTTATTATTCGCTAGCAATTTAAATTTAAATATTTATTCAAATAGCAGAACATCTGCTTCTAGTTTACACTATGCAATCGTGAAGTGGTAGAGATGGAAAAGACAATGATGCAGTTATATTCCCAGCTGGTCATCTAACTGTTTTGTTATTAATAACTGTACAATATAGATGTAAGATTATAAGAGTTTATGCTCGCTCTTATTTCTGCATGGCTTTATTCCACTGAGTCTTTTAGAAATGTTCGCAGCTGCAGGTAGAAACAAGACTAAAAATTTTCTTGAAGATATCCAAACAGTCTAAACAATGCTGGAGATAGTTGCAACAGAAGCAAGAGAAGAGGCAAAAATAGTAGAAATGAGAGAGGAAGAAGGGTACAAGATGAGGCATACAATGCATGGTTTATTTCTCTGGGGATGTAGTGTTGCTGTGCCCTGCTACAATATCAGATCTTTTTCTTCCAAATCTGGCTGTTATGTTTTTGCCGTGGAACCCTTGGTTGTTCAGCCTTTCCAGGGCGGTGTCTCTGTCGTGTCTGTTCATAAACTCCAGGAGCCCATCGCCAGAGGGAAGAATTCGTAGGTAGGTGGGTCGCGCCCCGCTCATTAGAATGAACGATCTCAGCTCGCTCCAGTCGGAGTTCTGCGGAAGATTCTCCAGAATGAGCCGAGAAATACGGCGCGGTACCTTTGGCCTGTGCCCAAAGACAGGCCCCCGTGTGTATGCAGGCTTTACCGGTCTTTCGCCCTTTGCTGCCTCTATAATGAGCCGATTTCCGTTGATTTCGTGCGTATCGTTCAGTATTTTCTTCCCTGCCTCTTCATCCACTGTCACAAAGCCGTAGGAGCTGTATATCTTTATAGAAAGTATCTTTCCGTATCTGGAGAAATACTCTTCTATCTCTTTTTCCTGCGAGAACTCTTTCAGCCCACCGATGTACAGCTGCATCTCCATGAAACAATGAAAATAAAAATAAATAAATACAGATAGCAATCTGTTTTTAGATAGCCCCAATTATCCACCAATCTCAAAACAAAAACAGACTGAAACTTTTTGCAGTCGAGCAGAAAAATAAATTAGCTCGGAAATTAAAAACAAAAGCAAATAAAAAGAGAGCGCAGGAGAGAGAACTATTCTATTTTTAATGTATGATCACCTAGAATAGAGGACGACCAATGGAGCAGAAGGGCAGTTTGAAAGAGAGATACACACTAGAAAAGTATATAACTGAATTACAAGAGCAGCCCACTCTGTTTGACTGTAGCTAAGGATGTAGTAGTACAATTATTGAAATAATAAGCAAGTATGGTCTGGTGTAATGTATTTACTTAACTAATTACTCTACAGCTTTTCTGGCCCTTTGTAAAACTCTTTGCCTGATCGTGGCTAATAGGGGCCACTAATTACAATATAGCTACAAATAACAGTTGTGATTGCACTTTATGTGTGTTTTATTTGGCGTGTACGATTTTGTTCCTTTTCGCTCGTATTCTGCCGTACAGGTAGATTATTCCTGGGGCGTAGACAATCAGACCGATCAGCGAAAGAATGTTTTTCATGTTTATCATGAGATATATCTCGCAGAGTATGCCGATGGGGTAGAGAATAAGAGAGGCAAGATATCTTATCTTTTTGAGAGGAGGGAATGCGTAGTACAGGAACCTGATGCAGTCAGATATGCCCCACACAAGAATCATAAGACCGGTGATCGTTTTGTTATCGTGGGAGCACGCACACCTGGAGATGAATATGCGCGATGCTATCTGCAGGACTGATGTAATAAAAGACTGCCTTGTTATCCCGAGAAGAGAGAGAAGCGGCTCAAAGGAGTACAGCTCCTGTGCGTTTATAAGGTATTTTTTGTACGAACCTGTGGAGTATCCCTGCAAAAAATAAAGAAAATCTCTATCTAATTTTATGCCGTATGTTGTGGAAAGAAGATCAAGGCCCATTGACACAACTGACCACGAAATGGCCAAACCAAATAAAATGAAAAATGAGCGCACAAAAAGGCCGAAACACACTTTCCTTATGGTTCTTACAAAGGACATATTGCCGCAATAAAAATATTTTAGTTTTATTTTTCCAAGAGTAAAACAATAATGAATGCTTTTTTAATGAGTCCGCAGTGCAGCGGATCGTTCACGTACGACGACTGCATAAAAGATATAAAAAAGCTCACGGAAGAAACAGAAGAGCACAACTACCACTACTGCATCGTGTATCTTCTTGTTTTGAAAGAGCAGATAGTGGAGATTACGCCCGAGAAAAAAGAAGAGTTTGAGAGCGCGTTTCAAAACCTCAAAAAACACGCGAAAAAGATATCGGACAAAGAATGGCACAGTCTGATAGAGAATGCGTCCTACATCACACACAAAGAAGAGAAGATAGAGGAAAACAGAAGCAGCTCGCTGATCAACCTAGTAATAGAGACACTTATCAGAACAAGCTCCGCAGACATCGAAAGAGCGATAGAGGTCTATCTCGAAGAGGAGATGAAAGACCCAAGAACACAGACACAGAAGAGTGTTTCATCAGAGATTATTGAGGAAATTCTTGAAAACATTTCAAAGCTGCCAGAGAAAGAGAAAAGACAGAAAATAAGAACAGTGTCCAAGCTGCTGAAAAAAGAGCACACACCCATCCTTATAAAGTACGTCCACTCTCTTTCCAAAGTTCTTCTCCTCTCTCTCTATTTGACAAACAAAAAAGTGTACAACTCGCTGCACGACGAGTTCTTCAAGAAAGCAGAAACACCAGAGGAGTACGCCCTGCTGGAGCACTTTCCGCAGCTGGATCTCCCACAGATCCTGCGGCTACTCCACAAGAACAGCTCAATATTCAAACTGCTGGACCGAATAATAAAAACAAGACCCGTACACAGAGATAAAATAGTAGACTTTGTGATTGAGTATATATCATCGGGCGGCTCTAGAACTAAATCGATCAACTTCATCAAGGACAATCTCTCCTGTTTCATTGACAAAGTGCAGAGCATAGGGCTGGGATGCGAGGAGGTTCTTCTACTTTCGCAGAGTGATCCCTCTTTGTTGAACTATGCTTTCACCATCATGCACTCGTTAAAAGTCGAGCTAAAAGAAAAAAGAGTGGCAAATGCACAGAAAAAAGAAAGAAGACTTTCGCTGCTTATTTCTGCCCTGGCCACCGAGCTAAGCAGCCTCAGTGCGCCAGCTACCACCGACTCGTCTTCTGACTCTTCGCCCTCCACCGATCGATCATTAGACACTGTCTCTGCCTTTGTGAAGGAAGCGCATAAGACAGACCCTGATCTGCTTTCTAAAGTGTGCATAGCTCTGTTTAGGATGCATCCACCCGCTGCAGAGCTAGTTAGCACGCTGTCTGTTCTTGTGCAAAGTAATACTACACGTTCATTCGTATTTACTGCCCTGCCGTATTTGGACAATAGCCAAAAATTTACTTTACTGCAGGAGTATCTAACAGACGATGTCTCTCTTACTCTTTTCCTCCGTATGCTGCAGCCTGTTGATATATTCGTGCATGCGCACACTCTCCCCCCTGGCGATGCATCCCGCGTGCTCGGTCTCTGCTGGGGACGGCCTGATGTATTCACAGACCGCGTGGTCTCTTCCGCTCTGGGCGAAGTGTGCAGAGGAGATCATCTGCCCCCTGTTTTCTCACGGACTGTAAGGGATGCTCTGCAGGCTCATGCGAACATGCGCCCGTTCATTGCAGGGCTGATGAAGAGAGAGGCTCCTCGACTGCTAGCTGAGTCTGCGGGCGAAGTAGTGAAGATCTTGGAGGCTCTAAAAGAAGGGGCAATTGAGGTGTGTCTGTGCATGACAGAGGAAGAGCTGCCCCTGGTCCTACGGAAATCTAGAGACATAGCAAAAAGATTTCGCGAGTATCTCCGCACACAGCCCAGACACATCAGAGAGAAGTATAGAGAAATTACACAAAAAATATAATGTAAGAGAAATGCCCAAATAGAGCAGGATAGTAAATAAACTGAATATACAATCACACACTATGCATTAATTATCGTTTATTAGGCATTAAGTATACATTAACATTTAATCATTGATCATTCGTTCACTAGAACTATCTGCTACAGTTATTTAAGAGATGGCAAGTGAATAGACAAATTAAACGGTTAAGGATATCCACTAGTCATCTATAGTCCATTTATTATTTGCTAAGTCTACAGTGTATGATTTATATTCACTTAAAATTATTTACACTATGCCGAGAAACAAGAAATATACATAAGATAGCTAATCAACTGTCAGTTAGACCATCTAGTACACACCAATTAGCTGAAAATAAGCTATCTGTTTGTACTGGCTAATTAACTGAGTAGCTGACTGATAGACTTGCGATGATGAGCGAAGATAGTATATAAATAATTGTTTTTTACATTTTTATTTTTATTTTAAAATGGCAGAAGATTACAGAACTTTTCTCCTGGGTGTAGGGACGGGTGTTCTTACCATTGTGTTTCTGCAAATATCAGCTGTCCTTTTTGGCCTTAGGAAGGTTGTCTATAGGAAGAAGTATGCCGACACGTACCACAAAGATGTGTTTGATGACCCACCGAGCGAGCTAGTGAGCCTCCTTAGTATAGCCACCAAAGAGTGCGCAGATCTAGCATGGCTCAACATCTCTCTGCAGCGGTTCTTCTATGAGCTCACAAAATCAAGCACGTTCTACGAGAAAGTCAAGACAACAATGGTGAAGAAGCTGTCAATTGCGTTCTCCAGCGGGATACTGAAGAGGATCAGATTCAAAGACGTGTCCTTTGGAAGCGAAGCGCCGTACATTAAAAGCATTAGAGTGCTTTCCAAAACAGAGATCGACAGAATACTGTCAAATAAAAATAAAGAAGGAGAAGAAGAGACAAGCAAGCCTGGATATTTTAAACAGGTGTATCTTCTTATAAAGATAGACTATACAGCAAAAGACAACTGCATATACATCGATGCTGATCTGATCAAGGGATACTCCATTCCAATCATGGTCAAGCTGCTTCCATTCAAGGGCGATCTGCTGCTCAGAATGCCTGCAAATAATTACTCAACGAGATTCGAGATATCTTTCATCAAAAACCCGGGGTTTGACTTTTCAGTTGACGCAGCCTTCTCGAAAAACGACTCTGTGTTTTTCTCCAACTCGCTCAGCCACATCATCAAGCGAATATGCAAGTATGTGGCGAAGATGTACGTGTTTCCTAACTGGTACTACTACTATCTCCCAATGGTCGTGTCAAGATCAAAAGTCATACAGTACTCCTACTATCCCGTGGTGGAGGAGAGCATAGATGGGCCAATGCAGCAGGTGCGCGAGATACAGAACCTTTTCAGTCTCGACTACAGCATAACGTCAAAAAAAGGAAATATTATCTACAGAAAAACAAAGAGCACAGTGAACATGTCAAACATTCCAATGGAGCGGGCTGAGATAGAGATACCCATCAACAAAATAGGAATAATTGACGAGCTGTTTAACCACGCGTCTGATCTGGACATTTTCTCAGATGTAATCAGCGACTACAAGAAGACAAAAATCATACAGAAATACGGGCCAGGCGTGGACAAGGTGCACATCATCATAGGAAACAGCGTGTACGAGTTTATCCGAATAATAGTTGACGACCTCATTATATTCCAGCTCGCCAACCCAGAAGAGCCGCAGTTCATTGCAATAAGAAGAGAGCCATACCACATCACAATCATACAGTACGTAAATACATCAGAGCCATTCTACCTCGGGAAGTTCAGAATAACAAAACTAGCAAAAAAGCTTGAAAAACAGGAGATGACATTCCTGGGCTCCACCAAGCTCTTCAAGTTCCTCGACTACTCTGTGAAGCAGGCAGAAAGAACCACAAAAATATTTAAGAACAAAAGCAAAAATAAAAATCCACCCACAAACCCCAATAAAAACATCGTGAAAGATAAACACAAAGAGAAATACATCTCAGACGGATATCCGAGCAACATGGAAGAAGTTACATCAGAAGTGAGTATAATCGAGTCGCACTTCAAGACAATAGAAACAAAGCTGCAAAATACGCACCAGAGCGACCACTATCGAATAGACCTGCCGTATACATCAGAAGAGCTGAAAGAGGCTCTGGATGATTCCCTTGTGAGATCTGCTGTGCTTGGATGTTTTACGATTATGGAGGACATTCTCCTGACAGACAGCATAAGAAACACCTCCATGGCGCAGTCTCCGTCAGGGCAGTATGTGCAGCTGCTCAGCTACAGCAGCAGAGAGAGCGATCTGATAATCGAGCGGATTCTTCTCTCAGAGGAGTACCAGGGCGTAACTGCAGCCATTAAAATATTTGCAGGATATTTGGAGATATTCCTGTTTGGATCAGAAGTGAGCAAAGTGTCGTTTAGTGTGTTTACCAAATTAATAACAGCCTCTGTGAAGAGCAGGGAGCTCATTTCTCTTCCCGCCGTAGAGATACCGAGAGCACACTCTTCCACACTCCACAAAACAGAAGGAATAGTGCTCGCATCAGACACTCCTGTGCTCTGCAGTGTAACCATAGAAGTAGATGCAGAGATACTGTTCAATGAAGAGGTGTGCCTGAAAGACCCGTTCATCTTTTCATTGGGCAACGGAAATAGCCGTCCACTGAAGATAAACATAAAAGCAAAAAAGAAATCAAAACTGTCGATAAGGCAGATACCGCAAAAGGAAATAAAAGACGAAACAATAAAAATACACGCTATAAAAACAAAGAAGACTGAAAAAAGAGATGACGCCAGCAGCGACAGCGGTGTATCATCCGATGAACGCACAGACAGTAACAGCATGGATGACAGCAGTGGCAGCAATGAGAGTGATGGAAATATGTCTAGCAGAAGCATGGCCACCAGCACCAGAAGCATCGATACTGTGCACAGCAATGAGACTGGAAGTATGCATAATAGCAACGAACTATACCCAGGTGGCATGAGTAATAGAAGCAACAGCACTATTGTCACTCTCAATAGCAGCAGCACGCCCGCAGACAAGAATGTCTCTCTGCTCTATGCCCATATAGAGGGAAACATCTCCATTAAGAAAAAAGGAAAAATGGTTTTTCCAAAGTCCAAGGGTCTGATCTACTGGAACAGCCCCTGGTCTACAGTCGATAAAAATAAAAACGAAGAGGCTTTCCTTATCAATGGAAATGGATACATGATCAGTGAGGAAGAGATCCAGCTGTTTTGGAAAAACAACGAGGGAAAAGACGTAGTAAAAAAACTAGCAATGGGATACATATGCAAATTACAGAACAATGCTCCAATAGAATAAATACTCTAATACTTAACACACTTACCACCCATTTCATCATAATTGGCTATAGCTGGATCAACAAGCCAGTATCTCTTACCTGGCTGTTATCCACCTATTTTCTGTTGTCTACCACCCACTGCCTATTAACTACGCTACTTACCTAGTTGCTAGTTGCTTTCTCTTTTCTTCTGTGTATTAATTTTCTGTGTTAACTGTGACTGTAAAGAAATAGTAAAATAGTTTAAATGTGTAGTCTGCTGTACGGATATGTTTTTATTTATTCAATGAATAGCCGCTTCTTTGTTTCTCTTTTCTTCAATCTTTTCATTTTCAGTTTCTCTGATAGAGCATCTATTTCTGCATAGTTGTACATAATATTGCTCTCCACATGGCTGTGCTTCGGGGTTTTTATGTGGCTCTCGTAGTCTGAGTACTTGGCTACACACAGCTCGCATATGCCTGTCTTCTTCGGGGCCTTTATCTTTTTATTTGGGGCCTGTCTTGTCAGGCTGATTTCTGGGATGAGGGTGTCTTTGCTGTCTCTGCTGTATTCTTTGTGGAATGGCCTATGCTTCCCCGTGGCGTCTTCAATTAGTATGTACGGATGCTTAAAGACATGGTACTCCATAGGAAATTTGTATGGCGCATATTTAAAAGTAAAAAGGCGGGTTGCATCAGGAAGAAAAAATAAAAAGAAGGGCGGTTCACAGGAAGAGAAGAAGGGGAGGGGAGGAGAAAGAAGAGAGGGCACATGTGCGTGCATGCGAGCAGTGCAGATGCACTTGTTTGCTGCACTGTGTGCAGCAGGTGCTGTCTGTGAGCAACTAAGTAATTGCGCGGGTGGATAGAGCAGACTTGCTGGACAGAGCGTAAAAGCAGTGTAGCTGGGCAGCGCATAAGTAGATGGAGGAAGAAGACAGGACTTAGTGCACAGGAGCGCAGGCTGTCCTATAAATATTAATTTTTTTTGTTTGTTCGGAATGGATAGCATGGAAAGAGAGACAAATACCTTCTCAGAAGAAGGAAGAATCAGGCAAGTGGAGTATGCGATAAAGAGCATCTCGTCTGCAGGGCCTGTGATAGGCCTGCGGTGTGCAGATGGCGTGGTTTTAATTGGCAAGAGCACAGACGACTCTGTCTCTCTGACGCAGGACGAGAAGATATACGCAATAAACAGAAAAACAGTGGGAATAGTTGGAGGCCTGTACGCAGACAGCAACCTTCTTGTCAACTACCTGAGGGCTGTGGCACAGGACTACCTCATGAAGTTTGACACAGAAATGACTCCGCATCAGATAGGAAGATCGCTATCAAAGATAAAGCAGAAATTCACGCAGGGCGGAGGAATGCGGCCGTTTGGTGTCTCTTTCCTGCTTGGCGGGTACGAGAGGGGAGCGTACAGACTGTACTCAACCGACCCGAGCGGCACACTCTCTGAGTACAATGCGCACACGTTTGGAGATGGAGACAAGCTAATATTCCCCGTTCTGGATGAGCACAGCTGCGAGCACTCGATAGAGGAAGGGATCAAGCTCGCATTCAGGGGGATATCAGCAGTGTCAGAAGGCACAGCCATCCTGCCCCACACGATTTCGTGCGCTGTCATCTGTAGAATAAACGAAGAGCAGGTGGTAAGACACCTTACGCAAGTAGAGATAACCGAGTACCTGAAGCATGCAAAACCAAAAACATCCACAGAGTAAATCAAAATCATTGAAAAAATAAAAATCAAAATATTTCCATATCTAATCTACCAGCAAACAACAAAGCAGCATGCAGCCACAGGATACGGCTGTAAGAGAATAAGAACATTTTGCACGCAATACAAATAAAAATAACTGCTGCATAGAAGTGGCCGCTAAGAGAAGTGGCTATTTTGTTTGCTTTTTTAACTGCTCTGAATATTTTTTTATTATGGCCATTCGAGAGCTAAGAGAACACATTGAGAAATTAATTGCAGAAGATAAATACAAAGAAATAGAAGAAGTGATAAATAGGCCAGAAACGGATCTGGCCATACAGGATATATACAGAATACTTGTGCAGAGCGCGCCAGAAGAGATGGAAGTAATTAGAACACTCAATAAGCACAGCTCATCGTACGTCCCATATCTCGTCTATGCAGACTACCTTGTAAGGAAAAACAGAACAGAGGAAAGCATAGAGCACTACCAGACAGCTCTGAAGGTGTGCAAAGACCCGGCAGAAGTAACTGACATAATGAAGATGCTTGTGTTTGCGCACCTGCAGTGCCGCGATCTATCAGGCGCCTTCTACACCGGGTGGTCTCTGATTGAGGCACGCCCCACACACTATAACCTGCGCCTCGTGAGGTTCATCTGTGAGCTGATTGAAAAATCAAAATTGTTGAAGAAGCTTAAATTGGAGGCAGAGAAAACAAAAAGAATAATAAACGAGTCGCTCGCTCCCTCGCTCGAGATAGAGACAGAGCACATAAAAGAAAAAGACATAGAAATAGTGGGAAACCCAGGGATAAAAGAGTTCCTTCAGGAGCACCACATAAGCATAGACGGCTCTTTCGAAGTTGGATACAAAAAAGAAGATTTGCAGTACACCAGCCTCCTGGACAAACAAAAGTACAATGAATTTGTAGAAAAATACCACGAGAATATTGTTCCCTCTGAGTTTAAGAAAGGGGAAAAAAAGGAGGTGGATCTGTTCAAGTACCTCATAAAAACAGAAGACATTCTGCTGCTCTACAAGATAGCCAACACCCTGTACATCAACAGCCATTACAACAGCGCCTCAACAGTCTTCAATGTTTTGATAGAGCAGTTTAACAAACTGCACCATCTGCGCTCTAAGTTCATGCAGCTGGCGACTGTTTTGGACTCTCGGACCTTTCTTGAGATATTCCTGCTGTCTCCGGCACACTACAATCTATACACAGAGACAGTCAAAAAGCACAACATATCGATATACCTAGTGACAAAAGGGAAATCAAAAGACCATCCATTTGACGAAGTATTCCATGAGCACTTTGCTGACAAACTGTCGCATCAGCACTACAATATGCCCAGTACGTACAAAAACATCTGACAGAACAGCCAGAAAATCAGAATTTACTTATAAACAATAAAGATTACACGACTTTTTCTCTATCTTATTCAATTTGAGTTTATTCGAGAGCTTTCTACTGCACAAAGCCTATCTGTATGAAGGTACTGCATGTCTTCTATTATAGCCATCTGGCTCTATTATTCATAGTACTTTTTATCTTCTACCCCATCAAAATAAAAGTGCTGCTTCTACTACACTAATATTGTCTCCTTGCCAATATTTTTGTATTTTATTTTTGTGCTTTTCATTCTATGGAGCAGTCTTACTTTGAGAACTTATTCGCTTTTATGAAAAAGCCCTCTTCGGTGGCTGATATATCCGGTAGCTTTACAGACGCTGACTGGGCAGTGGACTGGGACACTCCTGCTAAGAATATTCCTTCTTTGGGCAAGGAGTTGGAGACGTTTTCTGAAATTTATAAAAGACTTTCTTTTTAATTTGTTGTTTATTATGGACAGAAAGTCATTCAGCAGACTCGTACTCTTCAACACAACCTTCCAGAACACGCAGGAAGAGCCAGAGCAGGAAATAGTTCGTAATAAATCAGAGTGGAACACAGAAATAATCGGACAGCTAAAGAACCTTCAGAATGAAATCTTGTCCAAAGACTCACCAAGCACACAAGAGGTACAATAAATAATTACAATGCAATATAGTCTAAGTCGTCTGCTGGCAGTTTCACTTTCTCCATTATCTCAGAGTGCTCTATCTTTTTCATTTTTCCGTCTGCTGTGATGGATCCCTCTCCCAGAAGCACAATGTTTTCTCCGCGCAGCAAAACAGTCTCGCTCTCGAGAACGCTGTACTCTTCTTCCAGCACCGTCATCTCTTTTGCATTCTCCAAAAGAACGTTATAGTACTGGTCGTACGATCTGAGTATCCCTTCCACTGTCGTGTTGTCGCGCATCAGAATAAACACCACCTTGTCCAGATACTCCTCTAAAAGCCTTATTCCCACGCTTTTTATTCCCTCGGCGTTCTCATGTGCTGCAGATGTTTCCATAAAAATTTTCATTTGCAGATTTTGAAACATGCTAAATATTTAAATATTTAAGGTTTGTTGTTCTCATGCAGCACTCATTAAAGGAGAGCATACAGAACAGCCACAGCTACAAGGCGTACAGGATGTACTTCAGCAGCAGGCTGGTTGTTCTTATGCTGACAATATTCCTATTTCATGTTGTAATTGTCTCGTGCGAAGCTCTCTTTATGATTTACTGCGAGCACAGTTTAAAAAATCAAAAGATTCCAGAAATAAACCCGTCCCTCGAAAAGCTCTTCCTCGCTTCAGACACTGCAAAAGTGTTCGAGTCGCAGGCCAAAATAGCAGGAAAGTGGGCGATTAAAAGGGCTGCGAGCATACTCATAAAAAGCTTTGATTTTATCGTCATTATCGCGTTTTTCTCCCACGGGATAAGAAACTGGCTTATGCCTGCAGCCAGGAGCTTCAAGGGCATCATAAAAATCAACTCATCGCACATGTCAGTTGCGGACAACACGTACCTCTGTCTCTCTCTGCTCGCTCTGGGCATGAAGTCCGTGGTTGCGGAGTGGATCATTGTCTCAAAGCAAGACTACGTGGACTTGCTGCTCAACACCTTCATACAGCTGTGCAGGTGTCTGCTAGTTGCCCCCATTCTCGTGTGGCTCTTTAGCTCTGTGTACAACAAGACAAAATACGGGCTCATCCTCGCTGCGTACATGTCCATCATTATTCTCATTTTAATCAGCAACTGCACGTCAATTCTGCCAGACTCTGTGGAGGGCATGGATATAATACCGGCAAAGGAGCTGGGGCCCGAGCTGTACACTGAGCTAGTCAGACTCAAGCTGGAGAACAAAATATACTGGGACCAGGAGGCAAAGGGAGAGAACGCAGCGCTTGTCAAAACAGGAGCATCAAAGTACATTCTCGTGATGGGTGACTTGCTGAAGTACGGAAAAAAAGAGTTTATCTCGTTCATTGCCCACGAGGTGGGGCATGCAGACGACCAGAGCACAGAGAAGAAGCTGCTCGCATCAATACTTGGCCTTGGGCTTACGTGTGGGTGCATGCTGGGAGTGCTGCACGTAATTGTTCCGAAGTACGAAAGACGCGGCGTGTCTCCTTTCTCTGTGGTTGTTTTTTTATTGATGGCGAACATGTACATATTCTCGGGGCTTACAAACATGTTCTACAACAATCTGTACATTCTCTCGGAAGTAAATGCTGATATCTATGCGAAAAAGCTGGGATTTGGGAGCAGCTTGGCCAATGGCTTGTACCGGCTGATGATTGACAACTCTGCGTCCCTGTTCCATTCTACTATTTACACGTACTACGCACAGGACCATCCTGCTGTATCTTCTCGTGTGGCATATTTAAATAAATAGAGATAAACGGTTGAAATAGAGAGCATTCTGTGTCTCGATGAGATTATTACTAAATAAGGATATTTTATCGATAAAAACACAATGCCAGAGAAGTAGCAGGATGGGCAGAGCACAGCTGGCTATTCGGTGTGCTAGTGCAGCTAAACAGCGGAAAATAGCTGCTTCTTTAGTGCTGCTGCCAGCCAAAGTGCAAATTAAAATAAAATTGCTCTATTGTCTTCCTGGCAGCAAATTTTATTTCTTTTCTTTTACTCTGTAGAATAGAACATAATTATGAATGGCAGTTTCATTGAAGCGTTCTAGTAAAACTAAAGAGGATGCAAAACTTTAGCAGAATGCAGACTCTTTATATAGCTTGCTCTAGTGATCTAATTAACTCTTATTGGCGCTAGCAGTTCTTCTAAATTTGGCTAAATGGAAATTAACTATCAGAGGAATTTGGTTATATTGGCATGTAATGCTTTCAAAAGCAGCTGGATTAGCAATATATATTAAAATAAAAATGATTTATCAAGAATAAAAGTATAAAAAGAAGAATTTTTTAACTTTTATGCTTTTGAAACGAAAAATAATGGAGATAGGAATAGTAGTAGCACTCCTAATGAGCTATATAGAAACAGGTAGCTGCAAAGTAAAAATAGAAGATGCTGTAGATGTGCTAGCTATATTTAAGCGTGATTTAACAACAGAAGAACATTTTGAAGAGTTACTATCTAGAGTTAGCTGCAATTTAACAATGGATGATATAAAAGGGATACATGCAGACTTTTCTAGAAGGCTAGACTATCTAAGAGAAGAATTTGAGCTACGTGTAGAATTCTATGAGAAATTCATATCTATTATTCAGCCAATGCTAGAAAGATATAAAATTGGATACAACGAAGAAATTAAATTAAAAGAAATGGAAGAAAATATTATGCCTAAGCTAATAAGAAAAAGACAAAAACTTGCTAGATACACATCGTACCTTACAGGAATAGAAGATTTAATAATCAGAACAAGAAGGCCTATACCCCGAGGAATTAGGAGATTTAAAAAGTCATTAAAACTTGCATTCTTATGCTATAATAATGCATTTGATTCTCTTAGTGAAATGATGTATCAGTTTGACTCTGCAATGATCGATTTAATAGAAGAATATATGAAAATAGCAAATGAAAATAATATATTGTCTACCCTACCACTATTTAAAATAGCAAAAAACAAGAAAATACTAGCCGCTGATATAATATACACTTTCTTTAGTGTCTCAAAAGAAGACTTTTCTAATGAAGACATCTGTTATAGAATGCTAAAAAGAACAAGACATATTCCTGTTGCTAAGATTAAAAAACTTGTAAGCTCAATAAAAGAAGATGTATTAAAGCATGAAATTGACTCATTAGCATCAGCAAACAAGAACTTTTTGGTACTATTGCATAGCTGGCATGATTGTAAACCCGATTTACAAAATGAAGAAGTACTATCTGTCTACCTTGATCTAATAGAAAAATATCTTTCTAAAAAAGAAGGTGATATATACACATATAAGCTTACAGATGACCAGGTTATAAAAATAGTGATGATTGAGTACTTACTGAACAAGTGTGCTATAAAATATAAAAATAACATGCTGTTTTTTAACTTAAACCAAATAATAGAAAAAATAGGAAGGCCAATAAATATTGGTAAAGATGCAGATATTCATCAAAGTTTAAAGACAGCGATAAAGAAACAGGATATGATGATTGATGCTCTGTGCTTTCTGTGGACCGATTATGACTCTATTACAATAGATAAAAAGCGCAATATTGACTCATTTTGTGAAGAGTTTAATGTGAACTTTTTCTCTCTTCAAAGAACTCAGAAAGAGCTTAGAACTTTCAAATGGTTATTCAAACTTAATGAGGATATTGTAGAAATTGGAGGTTTAGCAATCCAGAATATATTTCCTAAATTAAACTCCCGATTTGATATATCTCATATACATCCCATGTGGTACTTATACTTCCGTGCTGAGTATATTAATAGCCATATTAACAAAGACACACAAGTCGATAGCAATTCATTCATGAAAAAAACCTCAAAGGGCACTACCATTAGGCCATACAAAATAAATGAAAAGGATTCTCCTTCAACGCATCAAGAAAACCTAAAAAATTGCATTAAAGTGTGGTTTCTAGACAAGGTTAGAGTAGTCTCTATATGCCGCAGTGTTGAGGAAACATACGACATAGCTTCTGATTTCGCTGACTTTTTGCCAAATTCCGTGCAAATAAAGGAGGAAAGAAAGAGAGAAATAGGAGAAACTGCTGGATGCAGTCGCAGTGAAGAAGGCAATCCTCTAATTAAAATATGCGAATGACCTTTTTATGCTTTTTAGCTTACAGCAGTTAACTGCTATTGCATTCAATAAAGGCCTATGCTCTTATTTACTCTACTATATGAATGCAGCAATTATGCTATTTTTTCAACAAGCTCAGGGGTAGCAATAAGATCACAAAATAAACAAATGATACAATCAGTGAGCGCCAATAAATGAATGCTTTTCAACTGAGTATCCTCGCATACTTAAGACAGCTATTCTCGGGTATATCCTAGAGTACACTAAGAAAATAAAATAAAAATTCTATACTTTACACATTCTGAAAGAATACGCTTATTGAATTTTATAGGGGTAACGCCCCGATGCAGACTATTTAAACATAAAATTTTTCTAAAATAAATGAACTACAACAGATCACACATATTCAGAGAGAGCAAGATGCGCAGCGCGTTTGAGACAGTCAAGAGCAAGATTGCAGAAATTTATTACGTAGCAGCAGGATGGGCTGTGGGCGCGGTGAAAGCTGTGCCAAAGGGAGCAAAGACCTCAGTAGTGTCCGTAAAAGATCACTTTGTGAACATTCCAAGCAGGATACTATCTATAAATCTGAAAAGAGACAAAAAGAATCTTCTAAACATACTGGCAGTTTTTGAAGTGTTGATCTTTTTCGTCCTCCTATACTATGCAGTTATGATTATCTACGAAAGCAATAACTATCTATTTAAAAAAATATTTCCAGTCTGGAGGACGAGAGGACCAACTGGCGAATACATATTAAGAGACATCTAATTAGCAATAAAAAACCTTCAATTCAATCTCAAAAACACAAAAATACTTTATTATTGGCTGAATTACTGCCTATTTATAGATTCTGCAGCAGCAAGGACTGGTTTATTTCATAGTAAGAAGAAGCATCTATAGACAGCTAGTGACAAAGTATCATTGCACTGCATTAGTTGCGATTGGCCATAGATCTATTCTAATATCAACACTTATTCTCTTTTTAGTTACAAATTGCACAGGGTTGCAGCATGTCTAAAATTGAATGCTCTCCTGGTAGTAAGAGTAAACTTTTTTCTACAATTAATTACTCCAGCACATTGGCTAGTAGAGTGATAGATGGGCCTTTAATTGCATAAATTAATAAGACCTCATGCATTTGTAAAAGTAAACAGTGCAGAAGTATAAATAGGACAGAGAGCGTAAACAATAGGCATTTTTATATTCTGTGGTACTTTACTGGACAGATAAACAGTTAACTATACAGCAGCAGGTGAAAAGGCACTGTGTATTAAAAGTTAATTTGCAGAATTAGACTCTAGACCTACTTTTTCTCTATTCGGAAGCATTGCTTTGTCTAGACCGCTCCATATTTTGTTAATTAATTTCCTGGTTCATAAATACACGAATCTTCGGAGAGGGCGTGCAGGAGAGTGTATTGGCTCGCTTTCTATGTGTACGCTCTTCTGCACCAAGCCTCATTTGGTTTTATTTGATTACACACTGTACAATATTTATTGCTATTATTCAGCTGGCTAGTGTGATTTTATTAATATTTATAGCATAGTTTCGTGAATATTGTACATTCGCATGCATCTAATCTTTTTGCTCATTTTTCATTTTGTCAATTAACATTCTACATATATTTAAAAATAAATCAAAAACCAAAAAATCTTACTATTTCTGCAAATACAAAGACTGCATAGTCAATAAGATACACTTTACTTTCTAAATGCAATGCCATATTACCACACTGGCCAGTGTGTGCTGCGATAGAAGACAGTTCCAAATAGACAGCGCCTACTAGAATTTAGTATATAAGCAGTGAGATCAATCAAGCAGTGGATAGAGTAGATGACAAGCAGCATTATATCCCTGAGCAGCTAGATAGTACAATTAAATATAAAGAGAAGAAGCTGCCATGCTTTGAGAGGCATAAACCCGAGAATTCTGAGGAATAGTAGGGCATGTGCATGAAAAGTGCTAGCACTTCATCAACACAGCCCAGTATATAGAGTGGTGCTATATATAGGCTGAGGAATAGCGATAGATAGAGCTGCCGTGTAAATGGTGCAGAAGTAAGCACTCAGCAGGGGACGGACTCAATTAATAACAGGAATAATTGAGAATATATGTTTATAAACAAATAAAATATTTTTATGAAGACAGAGAGAAACGTAAACGCATACAGCTCAGACGGCAGAATATACCAGTTAGAGTATGCAATGAAGGCAGCCTCCCTGGGAACAACCACAATTGGGGTAAAAGTAGCAGAGGGAGTGATTGTTGTTTCGGAGAAAAAGATAGTCACAGCCCTGCAAATACCAGAGAGCATAAAAAAACACCATCTAGTCTACGAGCACTGCGGCTTTGCTTTTTCTGGGCTCAGCGGAGACGCGAGGTCCATCATCACCAAGGCAAGAGAAAATGCGATTATGCACAAGTTCCTGTACAATGAAAGAATACCAATTGAGGGAGTGGCGCAGTTCCTGTCTTCGATCGCGCTGAACTTTTCCGCAGAAAAGACGCAAGATAAGATATTTAGCAGGCCGTTTGGAATATCCATTCTAGTCCCAGGGTTTGACACAGAGCCAAGACTTTTCTCGCTCGATGCATCAGGCACGTACAGAGACTACCAGGCCAAGGCCATAGGATCAGCAGCAGAAGCAGTGACAGCTGAGCTGGTGAGCTCGTACAGAAAAGATGAGACAGTTGAAGAAGCCGTTGGAAATACGCTCAAATTGTTGAAATCAGTCATGAAGGACCCCATTACAAAGCAAAACTGCGAGGTGATGGTGTGCAGGAGGGAAGGAGTGAAATTCCTCAGCACTGCAGAGATTGAAGAGTACTTAAATAAATAATAGGCAATGTTTATTCATGTTCAGACCTACTGCAAGACAGAATATTCGATCTGTATCCATCTTTGGATTTCCTCAAGGTTTTTATCAATAATAACCTCTTATTTATTTTTAGTCTTATCATTTCCACTACTTCTTCACTTCTTAGATAAGATACATCAAAAACAGAAGTATAAATATTTATTTTATGTCTAATAGTCTGTGAGAAGTGGTATGATCAGTCGTATGCTTATGTGCTATCCTGCATAGGAGTATATCTTATCTCCGAGATGGCTTAGCATCTTGATGGCTACTCCTGTTCTTTGCTCCTCAAGTTGGTCATTGTCCATTTCAACCATTCCCACGCCCAGAGCAGAGACTTTATCATATCCGTAGATAGCCACGAGGTCACCCACTGAAACCAAAGGGTACTCTGACGTGCTGTGCAGCAGGCCAGGCGCCATGACATCTGCGCCGTTGATCAAGTGTTTTATTGCGCCTTTATCTACAATCACTTTCTTCAGTATTTCTGGAGCCATGTGGACGCACTTAACTGTTGGAATATACGCGTCTCCATCGGCTCTAAACACGGGCACACCGTTCCTGAAGATGTAAGTTATTTTATCTGCTGTTTTGATTGATTCAAAGACATCCTCCTTGGTGAAGAAGAGAGACAGATCTACCGGAAATTGCGCTTTAATTTGCTTTATTGTGGAGTTGGAAAGTCTGTTCTTTGTTGAGGCTAAAAACATAATTATAAAATTTACTAAAATTATTTATTTTTATCCTCTGGACACTCTCCTATTATTGTAGCTTAGAAGCTGCTTCTATGCAGTGGACATTGAATAAAGAAGGGATTAGTTCTAAACAACTCAAAGAATGAATATGAGCTAATAGACAGCTAGTCTATTGAATAGAGCACTCTACAATGATTATTTATTCATATGCGAATATTTGCACGATCAATCAACTGTTAACAGGCAGGATAGGAGTGTTTTATTTCCTTATTTAGATATTAAATGGATAAGAGTAGATTAAATCCTTTATTTTATTTGGTGCTATTGTGACGGACTGGCAGCCTATCTTCTGAATAAACTCATTCTGCTGAGCATGCCTGAAATGCCTGCGGGCGTGGGCTCTGCCTGCTGCGGCATGTGGATGTACACGGATGATATATCGTATGTCACAGGATGGAATAGAATTGAGTTGTGGACGGGCGTGAAGTTGCACAGTATTTCTTTGTTAAAAGTGTGCAGGTACTCTTCGTCCATAAAGTTAGCTGAGAATAGATCGACTGATTTGGCGTACAGCGAGTTCCACTGTGTCATGTACCTCTCCAAGGTTTTCTTTGACTTTTTGTCGTTCTTCTCAAGGAGCTTGTGCATTCCCAGCTTGAAATGTTCTATCTTTGCAACTGCCAGGACAATCTGTGAGTCAAAGTCGCTTGCGTTCTTTAATCTTCCGATGATGCTCTTGTAATTCTTGTTTATGAAGAGCTCTTTGATGTTCTCGTCTCTGAAGGAGAGCGGAACCCCCTGGAAGTCGTGCGTTGACTCATTTGTTTCTTCCACTTCCGTGTGCAGTATTCTTCGGGCTGATTTTACAGGGAGATTTTTAACAATTTCGTTCATTTTTCTAACAGACTCTTTGTCGTTCTTTTTGCTCCCGTATGCAACAAATGCCTGCGCTCTCTCTCGTATAAAATCAACAAAAGAAGAGTCAGATGAGTTCTCGGAGGCCAAATGGACAGCTCTGTTGAGAAGCGACTTTTTAACTTTTCCGGTTTTCAAATATTTTTCTCTTACTTTCAAGAACTCCCATTCGATTCTCATTGCGTCGAGTAGCTCTGCATTCTCAGGCTGTTTCATCATTCCCCTGAGCACCTCCAGAGCTCTTGTATTTCTTATCTCCAGTTGTCCAGGCGTTCCAACAGCCAAAGTAAGTATTCCGTTTAATTTACATCTTTTTAAGACTGTGCATATACTCGTAAAGTCAGCCATTAAAAAATAAAAATGCACTCTTCTCTTAATAAAAAATGACAGGAAGTAAAATAGCTCCAAGATAAAATTTTATTACTGTCCACTGCCATCTGGTAGTAATTTATACAGCTGCTACACCTTTAAAAAAGATAAGAGAGAACAATCTAGAGAACAGCCAGAGAATATCTAGTAGTAAATAAGAACAAGCTACAATACACCAAAGTAATTTATGTTTTGTCTTCTTCCGTATAGAACAGAATGTACACAGGCTTATTCAGCACATCCACCAATGAAACTCGCATTATCTCTTCATCGTTCGTGAGATACCACTGGCTGTTTCGTCTGGTGTATGCTATGTAGTGCCCCGAGTCTATGTCTCCGCTGTGCATAATGATCGAGTAGAGGTTGAACACTTTGTCGTTAATAATCAGCACTTCGGGATACGATATGACTGTGTCTATTTTTAGCACATTCTTGTTTTTCATTTCGTATCTCTTCAGATGCAGACACAGCACGCTTGGCAGCTCCTTTATTTCCACCTTCTTTGTGTACTCTTTACTATTCCCGCACTCGCAGATCTTATCGATGTGTATCAGCTCTTCATTGAAGTATCTGTCAACTGTTTCCTCCAGCGTACTTCCATGCAGCTGCATGCTGATCGATGTAAATAGCTCAAAAGAGGCTTCATTCCTTCCGCAGGCGCACTGGATAGTAGACAGGAATGTTCCTCCGAATGTTTTGTGAATGGGACACTTGTCCATTGCATTGCACTTTAGGATCGAATGCACTTGGGAGCTCAGGAACATAAAGAACTCCTGGACATCCTGGTACTCGCTCTTGGCAAACGACGGGGCATGCCCCCAGAATATTCTTATCAGCTCGGAGATGTCGACATACCCATCTGTGTTGCTGTACATCTGATGCAGTATTCTGTTGAGCGAGCAGAGGATACACTCTTTTATCGCACACTTTTTCAGAATGTGATCTATATCGAGCAAATTTTTGATGAACTCTTTTATCGAGAGGATGGACTGCAGGAGACTGCTCATGTAGCAGGTTCTTTTCAAGTTCAAGAACCCTTTCACCCAGTTCGTATTCAAACACTGGTACTTTTTTGAGACATCGGGCGTGTTTGTGTTCATTCTGTTGATGTCCCTAATGGAGATATACTCTGCGCACTCTTCGCACGACACAGTTGCAAACTCAGGCACAAAATAGTTCTTGTGCCAGCTCTCCTTCCAGTGTTTCTCAATGTGGAAGTTGTCTCGGCAGTAGACATTGTTGCAATCTATGCAAATTTCAGCCAAAAAAGAGCTGCTGCAGACTATGCACCCGAGGACTTTATTTGCGCTCTCAATTTCTTCTTTTTTCTTTATGATTCCAGAACACTTTTCAATGGTTTCTTCTACGTCCAAGTGTGTGCATCCCATGGGACAGAATATTTCTATAAATTTATTATTGTTGGCGGCTGCAATGGAAGAAAAAGAAAAAAGAGCAGACGCCAGGAGAGAAAGAGTGAAAATATTTAGCAGTGCAAAAAGCAACATAAAAAAGAGGATTATTCTGTCTGTGCTGCTTGCGCTTGGATTTCTTGCCATAATATCGCTGGGCAAGTCCGTTTTAATAGGATTTATAATTGTTCTGAGTATTCTCGTGTTCTCAGAGATCCTCAGAGTGCTTCTAAGAATAAAAAGAAGAAAAGCGCCAGGACAGACTAGCGCTACTAGACAGGCCAGAAATGGCAAAAATATTAAAATGAATGGTAGAAAAAGTAATAAAAGCAAAAGCAAAAGCAGAAATAGTCAGAAAATAAACAGCAATGAACAGATAGCAAATGAGGACAGAAAAAACGATCTTAAGATAGAAAATAATGAAGAGATGAGCAACAGAAGACTTGATGATAAAAAGAGCAGTTGTAGCACTGATAATGTGTGTAGCAATCTTAGAACAGGCGATAGTAAGACAAGTAATAGCGACAGTGAGCCTGTAAAGGGCAACATACTTCCCGTCTCTTTCTTTTGGTGCTGTTTCTGTTGCATTTCTTTCCTCAAGTACGGGAGGCTGCTGTTTCCAAGCAGAGCGCTTCTAATCAACAAAATCTTCATACCCGTGCAGTTTATTTGGATCTGGTGGTTTATCATTCTCCTCAGGGGGCGATCCTACAGGATGAAAATATTTTATCTTTCAATAGTTGTTGTCTCGATAGTAGGCCTGCTGGAGTGCACACAGTCTGCCATCAATAACGTAAATAGAGGAATATACTGGTTTGTCTTTCCTTGTGTTCTAGTTGGCGTAAACGACACATTTGCATACTTAGTAGGGAAGACGCTAGGGCACACACAGCTAATCCAGCTGAGCCCCAACAAAACAGTAGAAGGATTCCTGGGTGGCGGCATTTTTACCGTTATTTTGTCATTTCCCATATCAAAAATCATCAGAATGGCGGTGAGTGAAGATGTAAAAACATCGAATATTGAAACAGCAGTATTTGGAATGATCGCATCCATCATAGCCCCAGTGGGAGGAATAATAGCGAGCGGATACAAGAGAGCCTTCAAGGCGAAACACTTCAGCACACTGCTTCCCGGCCATGGGGGAGTATCGGACAGAATAGACTGCCAGTTAATCATGCAGTTGGCAATTGATTTGTACCTGATAGGAGCAGTACGAAAAAGAACAGTAACAGGGTTTGTGGTGGAAATAGAGTCGCATCTGACACGAAAGGAAACCTTGGACCTCGCAAATCTACTAATAGAGAACTGTAAAAACACAAAAATAAATGAAATATTTTAGCAGCTGGAGAGGTGAAAATAAAGAAAATACACACGCGCTGTACGATAAAGATACACCCGAAAATAAAAGAGAAATCAGCAAGAACGATCACAAAATAAGTACAGATAAGGAAACAGACTGCGGGTGCACTCAAGATGAGAATCCGTGCAGCGAAGAGTATTTGGCAGCGTATAAGTGCTATTTATTGCACTCAAAAGAGATTGGTAAGTGCACAAAAGAGATAGAGAGAATGAAAGAGTGCCAGAAGAGGAATAGCACAGTTCTATCAAGAATACTGAAGTTTTTTATTAAATAAACAACCCAACAATACACTCGAGTGCATAGTATAGACACAGCAGGGCAATGTAGGGAGAGAGTCTTTCTCCTACAACTGTTCCTATGTAAATAATCCTGGTGAATCCGCTAGCTTCGTTCTTATTGGAGAGCTTCTTCTGAAACTGCTGCGGAAAGAAAGGCTTGAGATACGTAACAGTGCACGTAAACAGCAGCAGCACGCGGACCATGGCGCTGAAGTTGAGGAGAGCCGTCATAAATAATAAAATATTTAGAAATATATCTAAAATAATTTTACACGTACAGAAATAAACAAAAGAGCAAAGATATTTAATCCCTACAGAAATAAAAAGATACACCTTATAACCAGTTGCTGCTTTATTTATACTTTTTAATAATAGACCCGTATAGAAGATGCGTAGGTATGTACGTCACTGCCTCTTTGCTCTCCAGTGCAACATACTTAATGGACACGCTGGACACTCTTCCAGTTGCGTTGTTTATGGAGACAGAGTCGCCCACTGTAAAAGGCAGAGACATAATCACCGTGGAAGACTTAATGACATCAAGTAAGATAGGCTTGTATGAAGAGAGCGTGTTCGAGCGTGTGCTGAGGAAAGAGGCAGTTGCAACCGCAGAAAAAAGGGAGAGCTTATTACGCGGAAGAGAGTCGAGAAGTTTTTTCATATGAATAATTTTCAAAAAGCATTAAAAATAGCAGTGTACAGCAGTAAAGGAGAAAAAAGAGAGCATAGACAGGCAGAAGTCCTGAAAATAACAAGAGAAAGAACGGGCTATGTGTACAATCTGTTCCTGTCAAATAGAATAACACGGAAAGAGATGGGAGAGCACATAAGAAAAGGAGAGGCAGACTTTTCACTTATCCAGCACTGGAGGAAAGAAAAGACAAAAGAAAGGCTGTGCTGCTTGCTGTGCATAAGAAAAGGAAAGAGGTGTGTGTGCAGAAAAGTCAAAGGCATTGAGTGCAGCAACTGTCTATGCAGGGGAGAGTGCATGGGATAGCCATCATACTACCATTTGATTTGTGTCTAGTCGATTAGCAGTTATCATGCATCTACAGGGACAATACAAAATGTAAATAAATAAGCAAACAAACAATGCAACTTTTATTTAGTTCTTCAAAAACTCAAGAGGTGTCTTGAACTTCATAATGGAGAATGTAACGTCTTCGTAGAATGCGTTTCCAGACATGCACATTGTATTCTCTTCAAATATTGCACCTGTTACAGCTGCCAGCTTCCTTCTGTCTGCTATGGCATATGCTCTTTTTCTATGGGGACTGTACTTTATTATGTGGACACAGCTCGAGATAGTGCTGGGAGTGTCTCTGATTATGTTCCACAGTACGCCCAGGTCGGGAGGCGGTGTTGCATAGTTGTTCTCTATTTTTATTGTATTGCTGCCTTGGTAGTGCAGCCTTGGATGGTTTATTGCATCCTCTACTGATAGGTTTGATATCAGAATCCTGGAAATAGTTGATATCACAGCGGTAGGTATTCGTATGCCGCCTGACGACCCAACGACATAAAACGCGTCTTCTATTCTGATGAAAGACGGCATTGCTGACGAGAGCGGCTGTTTGTACGGCTTTATCCAGTTGTTCTGCGACACCTCGCAGAGAGACTGGATGTCGCTTCCATTCGAAAAGTCCCTGAAAGTGAAGTCATCAATCTGATTGTTCAGAATAATTCCTGTTTTAGGGTCCATCATGCCTGAGCCCCAGTACTGGTTTATTGTTGAGGTAAGAGAGACCATCGTGCCTTCTCTATCGATGATGTTTATGTGCGTCGTTCCATGATCAGCTAGGCAGTTGTTCTGGAAGGGCGTAAAGGGTGCGCCATTTTTGTTTTCTATTTTTCTGAGTATCTTGCTGACTATCTCTTCCTGTGCGGTGTGCAGTAAAAGACTCTTTATGTTTTCTGCTTCGTCCTGCAGGTCGTCCAGCTTTGTCCGTATCATAAATAGTTCGTTGTAGATTATGATCAGATACTTTTGGAGTGTTTCCTCGGATGTGATGTGGTACTTTGCTCTTATCTTCTTTAGGACAGCGAGTGCGATGCGCAGCATGTATCCTGTGGTGGGGAGCCCTGCCGTGTACACCTCTGTGTCTCCGTCGATTATTTCTGCTTTCACTTTTTTTTTCAACACTTCTGATTTTTCCAGCTCTTCTTTTGTGATGTAAGTCTGCTCTTTGTTGATGAACGAGAGGAGAGACTCTCCTATGCTTCCTAAATAAAAACTAGTTGGGTTCTTCGAAATTATTTCAAGTGTTCTGGATAAATTCTCTCTTTTTATTGTATCATTCTCCTTTGCCAGTACGCCGTTTTTCACGTACGTTTCTCTCAGTCCTGGATCGCTGTAGATTATGTCTCTAAACTCCTCCAATTTTCTGCCGAGAACAGGGGGAACAATAAACCCGTCCTTCAGCAGCTGTATCGCATCAGTGAAGAGCTCGCTCCACGGCAGATGGCCGTGCTCTGAGTGCACTGTGTAGAGGCCCAGTATCTCGTGCGGAATTGCAATGCTCTTTGGCCCCCGCATGGAGTCTTCTTTCAATTTGTAGTTCTCGTGTTTTGCTGATCCGGGGGCTTTCTCTCGGAAGTTGTACTCAGAGCACTGCCCGTCTTTCATCAGAAGCATAAACCCGCCCCCGCCCAGGCCAGAGGCAAATGCGTTAATGCTTCCCACAACAATAGCCGTTGTAACTGCTGCATCCACGGCGTTTCCTCCTTTTTCCATTATTTTGTATCCAAAGTCAGCTGCTATTTTTAAATCAGACGTAACGACTGGGAGAGAATACTCAGCCATCTTTCCCTGGATTTTTAGATACTGCATGAGCACTCCCATTATAATAAGTGATGTAAAGTATCTTTTCTTGCGTTTTACCATTAAAAATTCAAATTTTTATTTTATTTATATTCTTTTACTCAATATGATTATTTGTTTTTCTTCCTCGGTATTTTTATTTGCAGTGTTTACTGCAGCTGGTTACCATTCTAGGAGAGCAATCAGTGGGCATCGCAATAGATAGAAGAGAAGAAGAAACAAAAGAAATTAGCATGTAAATGAGTGAGCGAGTAGTATATGGCTGGTAGAGGTAGTGATGATGAATAAACGAATAATGATTGATAGTAGCAGTAGAAGAAAAGGTATAGAAGTGAAATAATGATGGAGAAGATCAGACTATGGCCAGTATAAGCTTTATTGCATCAAAGACTTAGTGGAAGCTAAGTACTAATCAATCTCCTGTTTTTACTAGATCTATTCTGTTTGTTCTACAATAACTTATTTTTGTGGATCCTGTTTGCTTCTTTTCATTTTTATTCTCGCTGGTAGAATTTTTCTTCTTCTTCTCTTTCATTTTTATTTTTTATCATGTCAGAGCTACTTAGACCAGGCGCAACACAAGAAAGAGCAGACGAAGCAAGGACCTCTTTTCTAGTAGGAGCCATCACAGCATCAGGAATGGTAAAAAGCACACTAGGCCCAAGAGGAATGCTTAAGCTGCTGTACACACAGAGAGGAGAGCCCATTATAACTAACGATGGCGCCACAGTGCTTAAGAACACCGTGCCCAACGGAGCATCTGCTAAGATACTTATCAACTCAGCTGCAGAGCACAGCGCAAAAGAAGGAGATGGGACCACTACCCTTACTGTTCTCACAGGAGAGCTGCTCCACGAGGCAGATAAGCTGATATTCAAGGGCATGCACCCCTACAAAGTAATCACAGAGTACAGGAAGGCACACAAAAAGGCGCTTCTAAAACTCAGAGAAATATCGAAGATATCAGCCACAGATGATGCAGACAACAGGCTGTTCCTAGCCAAAACCACGCTTTCTTCTAAGTTCTCTCCGATAGAGCTGGAAGCACTGAGCAGTCTTGCCCTGGACATTTCCAAGAGAGTAGACTCCGTGGAGATGGTGAATATCATAAAAATACCGGGGAGTGAGCTGAGCAGCTCGTACATACACCCAGGACTGCTGATAGAAAGCGATGTAGGCCCAGGACAGAAGCACAAGGTGGCTAATCCAAAGGTGCTGATAGCCAACACGTCAATGGACGCAGACAGAGTGAAGATATTCGGGGCAAAAGCAACGGTCTCATCTCCTGCAGACCTGGAGAGGATAGAGGCTGCAGAGAATGAAAGAATGGCTAAAAAGGTGGAGATAATGGCAGAGTCAGCAGATGTAATAGTTAACAGACAGATCATATACGATTATCCTACGCAGGAGTTCACAAGAAGAGGAAAAGTGTCGATAGAGAGAGCAGACTTCACAGGAGTGGAGATGGTTGCTAAGGTTCTCAAGGGAACCATTTTGAGCACATTCGAATCAGTGCAGGAGAGCGATCTCGGAAGGTGCGAAATGTTTGAAAGAGTGTCTATACACGGGAGAGTGTTCTGCGCGTTTACAGGGCTGCCAGACACAGGGGCTTGCTCAGTGGTCATCAGAGGGCACACAAAGGAAATGCTGGAAGAGTGCGAAAGATCGCTCATTGGAGCTGTAAAGGTGCTTCTGATGAACAAAAAGGACGAGTATGTGCCAGGTGGAGGAAGCGCAGAAGCTGCAGTGTCATTCCTCCTGCAGGCTGAAACAGAGGGAGAAAGGGCATACGCCAGGGCTCTTATGGAGGTGGTCAGGATACTGGCAGACAATGCAGGGCTGTCGAGCGAGGTTGTTGATAAAATAACAGAGAAGGTGGCAGCTGGGGAATACTCCTATGGTGTGGGAGAGACAGGGGCTGAGTGCATGAACAGTAAAAAAGTGAAGGAGTCTCTGAGGCTGAAGGAGATCGTGTGGAGCAGGGCAGCAGAAACAGCGGAGATGCTCCTGCGCTGCGATAGCAACATAAAGTGCAGGCCCAGAGAAAGAGTCCATGAATAAATTATTAACTATAGTTAAACATCTGGTGTTCAATAAAAATTTTATTAGTTATTTTCCAAATAAAGTAAATCGAAGATAGAATCATCTACTAAAATTGCCAATGTATGATCTCCTGATATAAGTAGTATTATCACACTCATTTACTGTGGTGCCTCTGTACAGGTAGTCTCTGTGTGACAGAAAGTCCTCAGATAAGCTCAAGTTGAGTGATGGATTTTATTCCTCTCTATTTCTAGTATCTGCAAACCAGAATAAAGGTTTATAGACACTGCACTGATAATGACTAGAGTCATATCATAGTCACCTATGCAATGGCAATAGTTTTGTTATCACTAGGTGTTACCTGAAATATGTGCTGTACAAATACCAATCTTAGAGTTTGTATTGATGACAAGTAGTGCAGTATAAGCAGAATTTGCATATAATGTTCCAATAAAAGTATAGCCCATTTATTTCATGCTCCTGTACTCTCTTCCCTTGAGTTCACTCTTTCTCTGTTTTATGCGAGAGCTTGAGTGCGCATACGCCTTAATAGTCGAGAGAACAACAAGCACGAGGATGGAACAAAAGAGGACAGAGATGATTCTATTTTTCATGTGTGATCCAAAGGTGGAGATAGAGCTTATTTCATTTATAGACTTATACGCGCTGCTCGATACGTGGTCCATCGCCATGTCTAGTCTTTCTATCTTGTCCGACTGCGATATCACAACAGTTTTCAGCTCTCGTATGATTGTGTTTATGTAGTAGACTGATTTGTACACGCTTTCTATCCCTGCCTTGTTTCCCTGCTCTTCTGTTTTTTCCTCCATCTGCGCCTCCTCTTCCCTTGCTGCTTCTATCTTCCGCAGAGACTCGTTCATTCTTGCAATGATTTTGTCTATCTTGTAGTGGAAGTGCACGCCCACTGACTCCACTAGTATGTGGTTTATTGACTTCTTGAAGCTGCTCGAGAAGTGGTCCATTATCCCTTTGGCCTTCGTCAGATTGACAGCTATCTCGTACTTCAGCCCTTCGATCCTCTTCACTATTTCTATCTTGCTGTTGAAGGTGGGGATGCAGTACAGCGTGCACTCTTTCTCCACCTGCGAAACGAGCCCGTCAAGCATGGCCAGATTCCCCGATATCTTGCTGAACAGGTGCTGCACTTCGTTCTTCTCTTTTGCCTTTCTCTTTTCGAAGATGCTCCCTCGTTTCTTCAGAAGGTCTTGGCTCCTGTTTATCATCTGTTTACATTGCAAAACACTTTTTATCCTCTGCCTAGTAGTTCTCTTCCAGGAAAACTTTGAAGTACTCTTCGTACGAGGTGAGGGCGGAGTTTAAGAAAGTGATGCTCCCTGGCTGCGCGCCTTCTGGCTCCTTTCTGCTCGGCTGTTTCTTCTGCGCTGCGTGTCTTTTCTCCTTTGCCCTTCTGTTCTGAAACCAAATCTGCACTGTGCGTATGGGAATGTCAAACTCATTGGCGAGCTTTCTTCTGAGGTCGTTCCCTGGCTTTGGTGTTTGGTGGTAGACTATGGAAAGGAGCTTGCTCTGCGCCCCTGTGAGCCTTGGTCTTCTGACTTTCTTGTCCATGCCTCTCCTCCTGTCCGTGGTTATATCCTTATTCCCCTGATCAGAGTGATCACAGAGCAGTTGCCCAGTCCTATTAGCGCCCTCTCTGTTTTATTGCCACAGAGCAGCACTCAGAGGAGAAAAAGAAGAGACTTACTGCACAGAGTGCAATAAATAGCAAACATTCTACCAGTGGATCCTGCACGCGCTGCACCAGCAACAGAGCTACCAGCACAAGCAGATAACTCTCCCTTCTTTGTTTCTGCGTCCATCAGTCATCCAATATTTGCGCAGTAGACCTACCCAGCACAGGAGCAAATGAAAACAATAAATAAATGAAAGAGAAGCGATGGAAAGAGAAGTAAGTGAATGTGTTATTTATTCAAGCGTGCTTATCTGGTGGATCCGAATCCAATAAGGGTGACTCCCTGTTTCTTCAGCGAGTACAGCACATCCTGGCACGAGACGGTCTTTCTCTTTCCGTGGTTGCAGTATGTTACAGCACATCTGATGATTCCCTCCAAGTATGTCTTGGCCATGTTGTTGATCTCGCTGTACACGCCTGCGCTGACTCTCTTGACTCCTCCTCTTCTTGCGAGCCTTCTTATTGCTGGCTTGGAGATTCCCATGGTCTGCTGTGTTGCGCGTCTGTGTCTCTTGGCGGATCCTTTTCCTAGTCCTTTTCCTCCCTTTCCTCTTCCTGCAAGCGTCATAACACTTGCAAAATATTTACTATTTATAGTTTCATTTCCCGCGCTTTTTCTCTCCCGGGCGCACAAAAGAGCACGCGGGAGAATAAGGCGGGCTATCTACCCGCCAAAACATCTATAAATATGGAAATATTCTGCAGGGCATGGCAAGAACCAAACAGACAGCAAGAAAAAGCACAGGAGGAAAAGCCCCAAGAAAACAGCTGGCCACCAAGGCCGCAAGAAAGAGCAGCGCCCCAGGCGCAGTGGCTGTGAAGAGGCCCCACAGATTCAAGGCAGGAACTGTTGCGCTGAGAGAGATCAGAAAGTACCAGAAGACCACCGATCTTTTGATAAGAAAGCTTCCCTTCCAGAGACTCGTGCGAGAGGTGGCCTCAGAGTACAAGGCTGACGTGAGATTCCAGTCTTCCTCCATCCTTGCAATCCAGGAGAGTCTGGAGAACTACCTCACAGGGCTCTTTGAGGACAGCAACAGATGTGCTATTCATGCAAAGCGAGTTACTTTAATGGCACGTGATTTACATTTGGTTAACAAGATAAAGTCAGCTGTTATTGCATAATCGCCCTCCCACATAATAAAGTAACTGATTAGTGTTATTCGTCTTTTCTTGCTGTTTCCTGCTGGCTTTCTTCTCTTTTCGGCAATTGCCTGGGGTATTTTCCATTTATGTTTATTGCGTGGTAGGCAGACAGGTGAATGAATGGAATATTGCGTGGTAAGTTAGTGAATGAATAGAAGATGGATGATAGCTCATCTGCTCTGTTGTGTTTACTGGGTGGTAGACCAGTGCAGATGGGTGATGAGTGCTGCAGGATTGCACGGTGGTTTATTTTTGCTCTTTTGTGCTCTTTCTGCTCGCAGGAGAGGTGGGAAATTGTGGAGAAATCGATGCATCTAGAGAGCAAATTAATTTTGTGTTTAATTTGCACGGCTTTGGCTCAGATTAATTTAGCATCTTGGAAGATGCTTTCGACCGCTTTAATGGCTAGTGGCTTTATTTGGGATAATTTCGCTTTAATTTAATTTCCATCTTCAGAGCTATCATTTACGGCTCTAGTGGAGGGGTAGTGCTGTTTGGTCTGCAGATTGCGTGGTGGCAGCTGTGATGCTAAAATTTTGCTCTTTTATCTTCTGGTGCATTTGGCTCTGAAAAATTTTGCTCTGTCTATGGTAAGTCTGAAAGAGCATCAGCTGGCAGGCGTTGACTGGATGTGGGAGAAAGTGAAAAACAGACGGGGAGTTATCCTGGGAGACGAAATGGGCACGGGAAAGACTGCACAGGTGCTCAAGGTCGTGGAGAGGGTGTGGGAGACAGTTGGGAAGTCTGTTCTCATTGTGGCTCCATGCACGCTTTTGCAGAACTGGAAGAGAGAAATGAAAAATTTTGATATCAACATCCCCGTGAAAATAGTGAGGAATGGCGATGCGAGCATACAGAAGACACTGCGCAGCGCAGACGGCAACTATATCCTGATTGCGGGGTACGAGCTTGTGCAGAAAAGAGAGGCAGATATCATGCGGATGTACTTTGACATTCTTGTGCTCGATGAGGCGCAGAGAGTGAAGAATCGAAACACAAAAATATCGAAGCTCTGCAGGGCAGTGGACGCACGGGCTAAAATATGCATCACAGGAACGCCCATCCAGAACAACCTGTCAGAGCTGTGGAGCATCGTTGAAATGGTCAAGCCCGGGCACTTTGGAGACTACCAGAAGTTCAAAACAGAAATAGAAGGGCCACTGAAGCAAAGCACACTGAAGACAGCTCTGCCTGAGGATAGGAAAAAAGGCGAAGGCATAAAACAGCACATAAACAAGCTGATATCAGAGATAGTGCTGAGAAGAACAAAGGAGCAGCTGGGGATGCAGATACCTGAAAAAACAGAACATATAATATACTGTCCGCTAAGTGAAGCACAGCAGGAGAAGTACGCATCCGCCCTGGAAATGGACATAATGCGATCGACCGTTATGGGAAAAACAAACCCTCTCAAGACCATAACGTATCTGAAGGGGATATGCAGCCATCCTTCTGCGGTGTGCAGCATAGACATATCCGGCGAAGTGCCAAAAGATAAAAAAAAGAGAAGATCTGGAAAATCAAAATTGTGGACAGAAAGCGGGAAGATGAAAACTCTGCACAGGCTGTTGTTCCAGTGGAGAAACAGCAAAAGAAAAGTAATTGTCTTCAGCCAGTACAAGGAGGTATTGCGTATACTGGAGGACATGTGCAGTGAAAACATATTCTACAAAATAGATGGAGACACGCCTGTGCACAGGAGACAGGAAATATTCCAAATATTCGGAAATAGTGGAGGACTTGAAATACTTCTTATGACCACAAAGGTGGGCGGGGTGGGAGTCAACCTGCAGCAGAGCAACACCGTTATTCTTTTTGACATGGACTGGAATCCCTTCAACGAGGAACAAGCCAAGGGCAGAGCCCACAGGATAGGGCAGATGCATGAAGTAGAGGTGTATAAGTTTGTGTGCAAGGGAACGATAGAAGAAACCATTGGAATGGTGCAGGAAGTAAAGAAAAGCATTTCAGAAGGGATTTTAGACGGAGCAAAAACAAAGAAGGCCTTTGAGAAAGTGGATCTCTGCAAGCTTTTCCACTATTCGCACGATCCAGACGACATAACAGAGCTAGGGAACTACAAATAGGCAAATTGCAGCTGAAAATGAAACAGTTAGAGTATATAGAGATAATCACACAAATAAAGGATAATAACAGCACCCTCTTCTTATTTATGACTCTGTAGTTATTTTGTGCGATATTCTGGGACTATAAGCCCAATGTAAAAGAATAAAATTAGAAAAAAGGCCAGGATTAATAGAAAGAGAATGAGTGAATATTGGTTTATTCAGTAGCAAGAATTGCCTTATTAGCTGTGTGCTGCTTAAACTCTTCACAAGGGTAAATTGTTCAGATTTACTTTAGCCATCTATCAAAAGATTTCTTCTTACGAACCTCAGAAACTTTAGATTGAGATGACTCCTCTCCTTCCCCTTCTATTTTTGTTTCTGTTATTTTTGTTGGCTGCAAGTACGATGATTTTTTCAAATAGTCAAAAAAATCACGGGCCATATTTTGGTACTCCTCGCCATCTTCTTCTCTGTGGATAATTTCGAAGCTAGGAAACCTTTCTAGCCACAGATTAATACAAGTTCTAATATTGGCAAGCTGTTCTGCACTATTGGCATTTTTTTTGTTTATCATGTACGGCCTAAGTACACACCTATTCCCATGCATTTCCAAAAATTGCGCTTTATTGGGCGTAGGAGGTAGTGTAATTAGAGAGCTGGTGTTTCCATAACGCCTGCATATATACCATATTGGGCACACGTAAAATGCATCAAAATGCATTTCTTTGACTAGATCTTTATTAGCTGTGCCCTGTTCTTTTGGATTATTATTCAGTATATACAACACCCATCTGAGCCCATTGAAAATACATCGTATCCTATAGAGTAGATTTTCTGGAAGATTATTTATCTTGCAAAAGTCTTGAAAATAAGCTAATCCCGAAATATTGAAATTTTCCGAGGATAAAAAAAGCCACATACAACTTAGAGCGTTAAGCATTCTATTCTGTTTGTATCTTGCACTTTCTATTTCTATAGCTTTAATTCTTCTTTCTTTATTTTCGATTTCAATTTCAAATATATTTTCTATTATCTTCCCCAAGACAGAAAACACTCTATTCGATTTAAAGTCTAGAAGTCTCCCAACCATCAAATTCTCTATCATTATAGCACTTAAAACCTGCATAAACGTAATATCCTTGTACTGTTCTATCTTTTCTTCATCTGAGATATCAGGGTCTATCAGGTCTAAATACATGCTCATTGTTTCTTCATTCATTATGCATGCATATTTATTCTGATTCAATAGCAAATGAAGTTGTTTATCAGCTGAGGCTAATGGAGTGAGGCTATTTTCTGCTACATCCTTTTCTACTGCATCAGTAAATGGACTCATATTTACCCATACATTATGTTTTAGTACAGTACAACCTATATGTTCTAGTATACTTCTTAGATCATTATCTTTCTTGGCCATATCTAAATTATAGAGATAGTATATTAGTTCAGCAGCCACTACTTTTTTGTTCTTTGCCAGCCTGAACAGTGTTAGCTCGCTCAAGTTACTGTCTTTGCTGATCTTTTTACTGTACTCTTCTAGCACCGCTAGCATATACGAGTCAAACATGTGTATCTGTTTGACAAGTGACAGACTAAGCTTATATGCAGGATAAAATAGTAGGTTCAATTCGGCCTCTGTTTCTTTATCTATGCGCATAGATTCGATTTTCGCAGACTCAGAGTGAATTAAATAATTTCTGTGCATCTTTTCGTGGTAGTCTTTTATCTTATTGTCTATTATGTTTGATATCTGTTCTTCCTTTTCTTTAAAATCTTTCCACATAGTTTCCATCTTAGCATAAACTCTCTTTCCCTCCGCTATCTTTCCATTCACTAAGCAAGATATATCGTTTTTTTCTTTCAGTTCTTTGGGCTTCAAAATCTCTACATATTCACAAAAACTTCTGCGTATGTCAACTCTTTTTTCTATGCATAGTTTCTTCATATGCCAATAATATGTCTGTACTTCACAGATATCATCTTCGACTATATCGCATCTGACTATGTGTAGATATGCCAGCACAACTGCCCATACAGATAGCATTTCTTTTCCTTTTTGTTTTAATGTCATAAAAAATATATTATTCTCGGCTTATATGCCATTCAGCAATCAGTATCAAATTTGATATTCTCGGGTTATATACAAATATTCAAATAAATATAACCCGAGAAGAATGAAAATATATCCCAAAAGTAACTATGGCAAAATATCTCAGAATGCATGCAGCGGTATGGTGTGGATGTAAGATGGATAGGAGTGTTTATGTGCCATGAAATAATAGAAAGAGAGTATTGGCTAAGTGTTGGAGTTATTTAGTAGCAAGGGTACTCAAGAACTGACTAATTAACTAGCACAAACCCATTTTCGACAACTTCCATGCGAATTTTCTGCAATGGGTTGCTTTCATTGGCTGCAGCTTCGGCTTTTTCTTTACTCATTTCTACTCTACACCCATACGGTGATTTTTCCAAGTGCTTCTTAAATTCATTGGCCATGTCCGAATACCTTTGGCCGTCTTCTTCTCTCCTAATCACTTCAACCCTGCCCAAAGACCATGCTCTGATGCAATCTTTCATGTTCTTAGCTCGTTCTAAACCTCTGTTTTTTTTGCTTATTTTGTACAGTCTAAGCGCAATCCCATTTGAATCTCTGCTCGTGAAGGGATTTCTGTTGGATTTAAGGTCTGTCCTTGCCAAGTAGCTGATGCTTTCACACCGCAGATAAATGTAGCACATCGGGTGGGTGTACGACATGTCAAAGTGCTCTTTTTTGAAAAGCATTTGGTCACTGGTGGTCTCTTCTGCTGTTGGGGTGAGCATGTCCAGCGTATACATCCATTTAACAGACAAGAAACTTTTCTGTAAAGCCTCCAGGTTGGCAAGGCTTATGCAGCTCTGTTTGCAGAAATGTTTAGTTTTTTCCTGTGCATCTGTTTGAAGCCTACAGTCACTCCACAGAATGTGCAGAGCATCAAGAATTTTATCCTGTCTGTCTCTTGCAGCTCTGATCTCTCTGTGGATATCTGTGGTGCTGTGCTTTGGCTTTCCTATGTTTGCTATTACTTTTCCAAGGCTAGAGAATAACGTGTTCTTTCTGTGGTCCATGATGCTTCCATTCATTGCACGCTCTACCATTATTATTTTCATGATCTGCCCTGGCACAATATTAACGTACTGGTCTATTTCCTCTTCAGACAGTTTTTCTTTTAGCAGGTCAAGATAGACGTCTATATCCGCCGCATCAGCTCCATATCTTCCAAATAGCGTGTGGAAGTGCTTATCAGCCAGCGCCAGTAGGTCTACTTCGTCTTTTTTTATGTCGTTCTTTATGGCATACATGTAGCGTGTGAGATCCATGCCGGGAATATAGTTGCTCATTTTTTCCTTTATGTATTTCACTGTCTTTTTTACATCAGCGCCTCGTTTAAATGGCTCTACCTTAAAGAGAGAGTATACCATATCTACAGCAAAAGGTCTGCCCGTCTTTGCCAGCCTAAACAGCGCCATTTCATGTATTTTGATGGGGGTGTTTTTCATTTTGCTGTATTCCTCTATTAATCCTAATATACTTGAATCAAACCTTTTTATTTCGCTGTTCAGCAAATCAGTCTTAAAAAGGGCGGATGGAAGAGACTGCTGCAAGATGGCATACTCCTCTTCTCTGTCTGTCCTAAACGAGTGCATTTCATGCACATTCATTTTCTGTTCACCAGCTTCTTCTAAACTTTCTAAATCTACCAGTTTTTCTGTTTTTTCTACTATATCCTTTGCACTTTCATTAAAATCTAGCAGTTTTGTCTCTATGCTAGATAGACTATCGTTTCCTTCTTTCAGGTATTTGCTAAGAGCATCAGATGGTATTTCGTTGCATCTAAAACACTCGGCCTTACTAAGAAAGTCTCTGCGGATTTGAACTTCTTTTTCCATATAAGTTATTCTATCGCTCCAGTAGTCTTTTATGTTTACTGCATCTTCTTCTGATAGCACAGTGCATTTGACATTCTGCAAATGAGCCAGTGCAAACACTCCTACTATCACTACTTGTTTCAGTGCTCGTTTTGTAATCATGGACAAATTAAAATATTTTCTTTTCTGCTTTCATCATAGACGCATAATTTTTATTCTTACTTGCGCAAATAAAATAACTAGTAGAATAAAGACAGCTAATACCACAAACTATTGCCAAGCTCAACAATAAGCTATAGTGGCGATATTATGCGTGTAGATGTTACTACGTAAAGTAAATGCAGGATGGATAAGAAGCACGGGAAAGTGTGTGCTAGAAGAAGAATAGTTAAACAGTATATTTATTTAGTACCCGAGATTAGTTAGAAGCTATGCGCCAATTAATCTAGCACACAGCTGTCTTATTCGACTTCCATTTGGTTATCTTGCAGTGGGTTGCTTGCACACGCTCTAGTTTCATTTCTACCTTCAGCTTTGCTGTCTATAAGCACTTTTTCTATGAATAGAGATTTGCTCAAATGGATTTTAAACTCTTTTGCCATGCTGCGAGATTCTTCGCTGTCTTCTCCCACGATGATGATACTATTTCTCTGCAAGAACCACGCTCTGATGCAATCTTTAATGTTCTCTATCTTTTCTGAATCATCCTTTGTTCTACTAATTTTGTATATGTTGAGCGCAGAAATATCTTTTGTGTATCTGCTCAAAAAGAATTCTTCATTGTGCTTTATTTCTGTGTTGGCTGGATGGCTCATATCCTCACACCGCTGGTAGATGTAGAGCATGGGGTGGATGTAGGACATGTCAAGATGCATTCCCTTGAGTAGCGTATACTGTTTAACGTGTTTGTTTGGTTTTTGGACACCTGATTTATACATCCAGCTGGCAAATGTAAATTGCTCTTGCATGTCTTTGAATCTCTTGTAGCTTATGCCATATTTCGAGCAGAAGAATTCAATGTTTTTTATCCGTGCAGTTATTTTTGTTGTATCGGGGTCTATCCATACAGCAATTATATATGCTGTTGTAGCGTCGTTCCACAGAAGGTGCAGAGCATCGAGTATCTTGTCTTGTTTTTCTCTTGCAATTTTTAAATCCTTTTGAATATCTGTGCTGCCATTGGCTGGCTTTCCTATCCTGGCTATTATCTTTCCAAGATTGGAAAACAGATTGTTTCTTTGGTAGTCTAAGAGGTCTTTGTTCAGCATGTACTCCAGCATTATTGTTTGTATGACTTCTCCAGGCGTGATGTGCATGCAGTGTTTTAAATCAGCTTCGGAAAAGTCTTTTTTTGACAGACCGATGTACATGTCCAGTGTTTCTGGAGTGATCCCGCAGCCTCTGAACAGTATTTCAAGATGCGTTTCACCCAACAGCAATATATTTTTTTTACAAGCTGTGGGACACTTCGTTATAGCAAGTATATAATCTATATAGTTTTGGCGAAAAATATTGCTGTCAAGTCCTGTAGTCATGTACTTTACGGCATCGTCTACTTCGCTATTTGATATACATGGCTGTACTCTAAAGAAGGAGTAGAGGATATGCAGCGCCAAAGACTTATTCCTTTGTGCCAGCCTAAACAGCCTCATTTCATGTATCTTGGCAACAGCGTGCTTATTTTCACTGTATTCTCTTATCATTCTCAGCATGCACGAGTCAAACCTTTTTAGGCCATCTTTCAAAAGAGCATCTTTCTCAAGAGCGGATGGAAGTAGCTCCTTTATGCTATCATAGAGATCGCTTATTTCCAGGTTAAAATCGCTACGGATATTTAAGAGATGCAGCTCTTCTGTTTTTTCTATCATACTTATCGTGCTTTCTTTAAAGGCTGCGAGCTGTGTCTGTATGCTGAGCAGACTGCTTTCTCCCTCCTTCAGATATCCATCAAGTTTTTCTGATGGTATTTCTCTGCACTCGAAAGCCTTTGCCCTGTTTAGAAAGTCAGCGCGGGTTTGAGTTTCTTTCTTCATGGAAACCATCCTATTTTGCCAGTAGCATTTTATCCTTATTATATCTCTGTCTACCACTGCTATGGCCTGCTGCAGATAGGCCAGTGCCACCACTCCTGTGATTACCTTTTTTAGCGTTCTTTTTAGGACCATAAAAATTAAAATATTTTTACTGCTTATACATCCCAGAGAACTATTGCCTCTTCTGACTCTTTTATTTACTGAGAGAAGTATTTTTCTTCTCATCCATGCCAATAGAAAGACTGAATGGAAATGGGAAAATCCTGTAAATCATTGCATAGATTTCAATAAAAGGGTTTAGCAGCAGCATATTATTTAGATCCGCATCTGACTCTATGCGTGAATGCAAATGAACTCAAAAACTAGAAGATGCATGCAGGAAGAGAATGAGTGAATGTCCAATTTATTTAATAATAGGAAGTGTCCATTGCTAATGCGTTGAAAAAACCAGCTCCATATTCTCCTCTTCAGCCTTCATCTGGTTGTCCTGCAGCGGGAATGGATTTTGTTCAATGGCTCCATATTCTTGTTCAGTTTCCATCTGCACTTCGTTCACATACTGTGACCTTTCTAAGTGTCTCTCAAAGTCATTGGCTATATAGTAGTACTCAAGGCCATCTTCTTTTCTTCTGATAAGTTTAACCATCTTCGAGTACCATGCTCTGATGCAGTTTTTCATATTCTCTGTCTGCACTGCGCTGCTGTCATTTTTGCCTATTTTGTGCAGTCTGAGAGTGATGCTATCCGAATCTTTTTCTGCAAAAGGCTTTTCATCAGACCCAAGATCTGCATCAGCCACTTGGCTCATGTCTTCGCACCGCTGGTAGATGTAGCACATGGGATGGGTGTACGACATGTCAAAGCGCACTTTTTTGAGCAGGCTCTGATCATCATCAATCTCCTCTGCTGTTGGGGTGAGTATATCGAGATCGTACATCCACCTAGCAGATGTAAAGACATTCTGGATTTCTTTAAAGTAATCAATGTTGATATCATTCTGTCTGCAGAGCTGTCTAATATTTCTATTCCGTAGCTCTAGCTTGAAGTTTTCCCACTCGCTCCACAGAACGTACAAACCACTGAGTATTCTGTCCTGTCTTTCTCTTTCCAGTCTGAGGTCTTTTTGGGCATCTGTGCTGTCGTCATCTGCCTTGCCTATGCTCATGATTATCTGTCCAAGGTTAGAGAAGACGGTGTTGTTTCTGTAGTCCATGAGGTATCCGTCCATTGCGCATTCGATCATTATCACCTTTACAACCTGTCCTCGCGTGATTTGATTGTGTTTTCTTATGTCTTTTTTGGTCATGTTTTCTTTCACCAGATCAAGATAGATGCTTATTCCGCCTGAAGTGTTCCCATACGGCTCAAACAAAATCGCAAGGTGTCTATCAGCTAACTTCAACAGATCCATTTCGCCTTTGTCTATATCATCTCTTATAGCTTTTTCATAATCTGAGTAATCCACAAAAGAAAGATAGTTGTTTATTGCTCTAAGCATATTATCCACCTCGTCTTTCATGCTAGGCCTTTTAAAAGTCGGCCCTTCGATGTTGAAAAGAGCGTAGACTATGCCCACAGCCAAGAACTTGTTCTTCTTCGCCAGCTTAAACAGGGTGAGATTGTGTATCTTTCTGTCCCTGTTCTTTGCCTTGCTGTACCTTTCTATCACCTCCAGCATATGCGAGTCAAACTTTTTTATTGCGCCATACAGCAAATCGGTTTTATCAAGAGCAGACGGAAGCATCTTCATTAATTCATCGCGCAAATCCTGTGTGTCAGCAACAGTTCCCCTCTTTTCAGCAATCATTTGTTCGCGTATTATGTTTATTGCTTTTTCTACTATAGTGTCTGCACTACTTTCAAAAGTTACCAGATGTGTTTTTAAGTTCTCTAGATTTGCTTCTCCCTCCTCTATGTATTTATTAAAAACACAAGGCTGTATTTCTTTGCATTCCAGAGTCTTTACCTCATTAAGAATATTAACACGAATTTTGATCTCTCTTTCCATATGATAGTTTGTCTTATCAGTCCAATAGTCTCTTATCTTTAAAATGTCTCTGTCTACTTCTGCTTTGGCCTTCTGGAGATAGGCTAGCGCCACTGCTCCTACGATTACCTGTTTCAGTGCTCTTTTTAGAATCATAAAAATTAAAATTTTTTGCTGCCTATATTCAGCTATGTACATTTTTTCTAGAAGATTACTAATTTTTGAAGCAAAAGTCGCTAGCAATGTGCTCACAAAACATGTGGAAACACATATTGAAACAGCAAGGTATAAAATGAACAGAAGTGCTGTGAAATGGATAATAGAAAATATTGTTTAAATTAAATGCTAGATTTATTTAGCGGCTAGAGACTAGGCACTGATTGTGTGCTAATTAACTAGCACAAACCCGTCTTTCTCAATTTCCGTTTGGCCATCCTGCAGTGGGTTTCTTTCAGTTTCAGCTCTTTCTTCAGTTTTTTCCTTCTTTTCTACTTTAGAAAACATGTACTGAGACTTATCCATATACCATCTGAAATCTTGGAGTATGTTGTAATACTGCTCACACTCTTCACCTTTGACGACAATTTTAATTCTTGGGCAAAAGAACCATTGTCTGATGCAGTCTTTCACGTTTTTTATCCGCACTGAATTGTTGTCTTTTTTGCTTACCTTGTGTGGTCTAATGACAATAAAGCCTTGCGAATGGCTTTTTATGAAGGGCTCTTCACTAGGATTTGCATCTGTACCGGCTAAATGGTCAATGTCCATGCATCGCTGGTATATGTAGCATATGGGATGGATGTAAGACATGTCGAAGTGCACCTTTCTGTATACTGCATCTTTACTTGTTAATTTTTCTGGTAAGGGCTTGAACAAATAGAGCTTGTACATCCATCTGGCAGCGATGAAACTGTTCTGCAAGTTTTTAAACTCAATAGCGCTTACATTGTTCTGCTTACAGAAAAAGTCAATGTTTTTTTCTTGTATTTCCATGTGGAACGCATCAGCCGCATTCCACAGAATGTGCAGGACATTAAGTATCTCGTTTTGTTTCTCCTTGGCCGCTTTTAGGTCTTTTTGAACGTCTGTGCTGTCATCAGCTGGCGTGCCTATGTTCATGATTATTCTTCCAAGATTGAAAAACACATTGTTTTGTCTGTAGTCCATAAGGCGTCCGTTCATCGCGCATTCTACCATTAGCACCTTTATGATCTGCTCAGGCGTGATGCTCTTGTATTTTCTTATTTTGTTTTTAGAGAGATCTTCTTTCACTAGATCCATATAGATGCTCATTATCTCTTCATTGATGCTGTACGCTTTGAACAACAGAGGGAAATGTTTGCTAGCTAATTCTAGAAGATTTCCGTCGCCCTCTTCCACACTCTTCCTTATCGCCTGCGTGTACCCTGCGAAATCCAGGGCAAACTGGTAGGTGTTTGCTCTGCTATTCATTTTGGCCAGTGCATTTTCTGTATCAGCGCCCTGCTCATATGGCTCTGTCCTAAATAGAGAATATATTATGCTGATGGCCAGTGGCTTGTTGTTATCTGCCAGATTAAACAGATCTAGGTCGTTCAAGTTGCCTGGCATTTTCTTTATCCTACGAAATTCGTATATTGTCTCCATCATGTTAGAATCAAAGCTTTTTATTTCTTTAGCTGCTGTATCGCATTGTCTAAGAGCTATTGGAAGCATATTCAGTAGGGTGCCATACACTGTTTTTATTTCATCAGTTTTCGGTTTAAAGCTACTGATCTCCATCCAGCATAAAGATGAATCTTCTGTTTTGTCCAATTCCATAAACTCGTCAGCTGTTTTTTGTATTTTCTCCACTGTTTCACTGAGGAATAGCAGATTTATTTTTATGCTGGACAGATCCTCTTTTCGCTGTTCTAGGCGATTTTTTAGGACATTAGCTTTTTTTTCTTGGGATATAAAAGGCTGTACCTCGTCAAAAAAATTGTTGCGCATTTCGAGCTCTTTGCTCATACAGATTACTTTATTAGCCCAGTAAGCTTTTATCTTTGAAATGTCTTTGTCTACTGCTCCTCTGGCCTTCTGGAGATAGGTCAGTGCCACTGCTCCTACGATTACCTGTTTCAGTGCTCTTTTTAGAATCATAAAAATTAAAATTTTTACTGCCTATATTCAGCTATGCACATTTTTTCCAGAAAATTGCCAATTTTTTATTACCAGCATAATCCGAGAATAAATAGTTAGTGTGTACAAGCCATTCCAGAAATTTGAAGCAAAATTCGCTAGTGTGTGCTCAACAAACATGTGAAAACATAATACACGTATAAGAAAATGGATACTAGAAAATATTGGTTAAATTAAATGCTAGATTTATTTAGCGACTAGAAACTAGTCTACTGATTCTCGGGTTAAATAACTAGTGTAAACCCGTCTTCATCGATCTCCATTTGCTCATCTTGCAGTGGGTTTCTTTCATTCTTCTCAATTTTACTGATTTTTTCGCTCTTTTCTGCTTTAGAGAATATATACTGTGATTTATTCATGTATCTTCTAAAATCTTGAATTATCCTGCAATATTTCTCATGGTCTTCGTCTTTTACGAAAAACTCAAGCTTGCACAAGAAGAACCATGCTCTGATGCAGTCTTTCATGTTCTTCACCTGCTCTGACTTGCTATCCATTTTACTTACTACGTGTGGTCTGAGAACAACAGCAGTATTTGATTCTCTTCTTATAAAGACTTCTTGATCAGAAGTTATGCCTGCATCGGCTGACTGTCTAACATCCGCACATCGCAGGTACATATGGAACATGGGGTGGATGTAAGACACGTCAAAGAACTCTTTTTTGTATGCTTTGTCTTGACTGGCTAAGCTGTCCAATTCCGGGCTCAATCTATTTCGCCTATACATCCATCTGACAGAAATAAAACTCCTCTGCATATTGCCAAACTCAAGCATGCTGATGTCGTTCTGTTTGCAGAGAAATTCAATATTTTTTTCTTGCGCGCCTATGTTCTTTCCATCAGTCTCGTTCCACAGAACATAAAGAGCATCAAGTATCTCGTTCTGTTTTGCTCTTGCCTTTTCCATGTTTTCTGGGGTGCTGGCGCTGCCATCAGCTGGCTTTCCTATTCTGTCTATTATATTTCCGAGATTGTGAAACAGATTGTTCCTTCTATAGTCTGTAAGATGCCCACCTATTGCGTATTCTATCATTAGCACTTTTATAATCTGCTCAACGGTAATGTCCATGTGCTGGGCTATTCCTTCTTCAGAAAGGCTCTCTTCTGCTAGATCTAGATAGATCTTCATTATGTCTTCGTTAACTCTGTACGCTTTGAACAGCAGATGGAAATGATTGTTAGCTAGTTTAAACAAGTCTATCTTGTCTGCTTTCACACTGTTCTTTATCGCCTCTGTGTATCCTGCGAAGTCCAGGGCAAACTGGTAGGTGTTTGCTTTGCTGTTCATGTTGGCCAGCGCATCTTTTACATCTTCTTCTGTTTTATATGACACTATCCTAAATAGAGAATATATTATGCTAACAGCCAGTGACTTATTGTGCTTTGCTAGCCTATACAGAGCTAGATCATTTAAGTCGCTGGGGTTTTTCTTCGCTTTATTGTATTCGCCAATTATCGCTAGCATGTTATAATCAAATATGTTTATTCTATCAGCTACTGCATCGCTTTGTTTGAGAGCATCTGGAAGCATATCCAGTATTTCATTATCCAAGCTTTCCATTTCAGGAGTCACCGGTTTGAATTTATTGTTCTTGTCCAAATACATGAACTGGTCTGTTTTTTCTCCTATAACTTTTACAGTTTTATTGAGAGCTGACAATTCTATTTCTGTGCTGGACAGCCATTCTCTTCGCACATTTATGGCTTTACTAAAACTCTTGAGAGTATCGGCCTTTATTTCTTCGCATCTGGAAGTCTCTAACTCGTTGAGAAAAGCATTGCGCATCTTGATCTCTCTATCCATGCAGGCTACTCTTTTCACCCAGTGCTCTTTTATCTTTGGAATGTCTCTGTCCGCCATTCCTCTGGCCTTCTGTATACAAGCCAGTGCAAACACTCCCCCTATAACCTTTTTCAGTGGTAGGATCATAAAAATTAAAATTTTTTACTCTTTATACCTCTTTATTTCCACTTTTGTCCTAAGACGTTTTAGCTTCTTCAATATTTGCAGCTAAGTAAGCTATGCCATCAGCACAGATGACTCGAGAGCAATAATCTGTTCAATGGATGCAGTCATCCGCTGCCTCTCCAGCTCTAGATAGCTGAATAGCGCATAGAAAATAAGAGTATAGACCAAACATGCAATAGAAGACGAAATGTTAGCAGTAGCTTTTATTCAGTAGTAAAACTTATTTGAGGGAATTATAGGCAGTAAAGTGGTATGTCTTTGTTTCTAGGTCGTCAGTTGTCCAGTGCAGCAATTTCGTTCTTCTCTGAGTTGGCTTTCTTTTCAGGCAGTATCTTCACTCCAAATATGCCCTGGGACTTCTTCAGATGTTTTTCAAAAACCTTGACCACGTCATCGTAATACTCTTGGCCGTCTTCTTCTCTGCTGATGAGCACAACGAATCCTAGGAACCATGCCTTGATGCACTCTTTGACATTCTTCTCGTGCGTGGAATCTTCATCTTCTTTGCTTACTCTGTATGGCCTAAGAGTAATGCCCTGAGGAGATATGGAAATGAAGGGGCGTGCATTGGGCTCCAGATCCTTCTTGACTAAATTGCTCATGTCCTCGCACCGCTGGTAAATATACGGCATGGGGTGGGTGTAGGCCATGTCAAAGTGCATTTCCTTGAAAAACGTGTGCTCGCTATTAGTCAGCTTGTCTGGCGTTGCAGTGAAGTCGTTCAGTGTATACATCCACTTCACAGAGAGAAAACTGTCCTGTGTGGTTTTAAAGTCACAGTTGTCTATGCGATTTTTGCTCAAGAACCGCTTAATGTTTTTCGTTTCTATCTCTGTTTTGGGCATGTCAAGATCGTTCCACAGGATGTCGAGGGCATCAAGTATTTCATCCTGCCGTTTTTTTGCTATTTTTCCGTCTTCTTCTGTGTTTTCTTTTCTTTTATCTGGCCTTCCCACCTCTGCTATTATTTTTCCAAGATTGGAAAGCAAGCTGTTTCTTCTGTAGTCCATAAGACTCCCGCTCATCGTAAACGCGCACTCTATCATTATCACCTTCATAGCCTGTCCCGGCGTGATGTTCATGCATTTTTCCAAATCAGCCACAGGGACTTTTTCCTCCATGAGTCTGAGATAAATGTCCGTTGCCTCTGCGGTGGATCCGTACGCGTTAAATAGCAGATGTATGTTGTTGTTTGCCAGCTTCAGCAGATCCAAGTCTCCCTTTTCTATAGACTCTTTTATCGTGTTAATGTAGATCGAGAAATCCATGGCAAAAACGTAGTTGCCTATTTTCTTGGATATGTAGTCCAGGGCTTTTTTCATCTTGTGCTTTTTGGGTATGGACTCGTCTATTTTGAAGAAAGCATACAGCAGATCCACTGCCAGCGGTTTATCATTTTTCGCCAGCTTAAACAGAGTCATTTCCTGTATTTTTGTGTTGTTGTCTTTCATTCTGCTGTACTTCTCGATTGTCTCCAGCATGTGCGAGTCAAACTTTTTTATTTCGATAATTACGGAATCGCCCATGTAGAGGACGGGTGGAAGCATTTTTTCGAAGTTGTCGTACGCCGCTTTCAGCTCCAGGGGAGGTATGTTTGTGCTGGGGTGCTTGAACGGCCATGTTCCTTGGATGTTTAAACTCATTATGGCCTTTACTCCACTTTTTATCTCTTTTACAGCCTGATTGAAAGCCAAAAGCTCTAGCTGTATGCTGGACAGATTGCACAGCCCTATTTCTATGTCTTCCTTGATAACAGCTGACGGTATTTCCTTGCACTTGAAAGTCCTGACTTTGCTGAGGAAGTCACTGCGGATTCTGAACTCTGTTTTCATGCATTCTAGCTTTTTCGCCCAGTAGTCTTTTATTGTCAGCACTTCTTTCTCTGTTAGACAGCTGGCGCTCTGCAAGTAAGCCAGTGCAAAGACGCCCACTGCTACCTGTTTCAGTGCTCGTTGTAGAATCATGCAAAAATTAAAATATTTTCTTTTTACCCTTACTATAGATGTATACTTTTTTATTTTTTTTCTTATTCTTACAACTAGTACAAATAAAATAGTTAGAGTTTGCAAACATTTTTTATTTTAGCAAAGTTACTAGTATTGCTTTATATTTGAATATGCTGGCAGAGTATGAATGGAAGAGAAATAAGATAGCTCAAGAAAATGCACGGTCGTAGCAGAAGAGTATTAGTTAATTTGTCGTAAATTAATCTATAATTCATATACCAAATCTACAACCATGATAAAAATAAGCATAAATATATTTATTTTTCAGATAAGCGCGCGCATGGATACGACACATTCAGAAACTAAATATCACTGTGTGTATAGATGGATAGAGAGCACAAAGCATCACCGAAGGATCCTTCCATCACTGTGCTAGTGCTACATCTCCAACAGTCTATTTTAACGCACTTCGATAGAAAAGACAGTTGAATGCGCTCTACTCTGAGGAGGAGTATCTCGTAGAAGGATCGCAGCTAAATAGCAGATCTTGCTCAGCGCCAAGAATGGTTTGATATATATCCAATATATCAGGTGTTTCAAAGGCTTCCTCCACTGCAGGCTTCTCCTGCACTACTTCAACAATGTACTCACATTCCCCTGTTTCCTTTGTTCTCTTTATTGCCACTGTGTTTCTATCGCTATTTTTCAGATATTTCACGAAGTAGTGGAGGATCTCGAAGTGCTCATCGCCATCTTCCTCTCTGCTGATGATTTCCACGTGTGGCGAGCACCATGCTTTGATGCACCCCTGGATGTATTTGTCGCGCTCTGACATGTCCTTTGTTTTTTTTATTGTGTACGGCCTAAGCACAACTTTTCTATTTTCTATTTGCTTAAACGGCATTGCGCTGCTTGTGTATCTTCTATCGGCGAGATCGCTGATGTGTTCACAGCGGTTGCATACGTACCACAGGGGATGCATATACGATACGTTCATGTGTGATCCCTTTTGTATCTCTTCATTTCTAAAGCTTGAATGTTTAGGCTCTAGGATGCAGTTGAGCATTTCGTACATCCATTTGGCGTGCGCCAGAATTTTCTGCACTCTCTTGATGTCAAAGAAAGTGATCCCATTCTCTTCGCAGAAAGAGTCAATGTCCGTGCCCACGGGCTGATTGCTGAAGTTGTAGTCATCCCAGAGGGCGCTGAGAACATCGAGCACTCTGTCCTGTTTTTCTCTTCCCATCTGCAGGCCCTCGAGGATGTACTCGCTGTTGCTCTTTGGATTGTACATATTCTCTATCACCCTTCCCAGAACAGAAAATAGTTGGTTGTTTCTGTAGTTTGTGAGGCGCCCTTTCATTGTGCACTCTATGATTATGATTTTCATGATCTGTGCGGGGGTAATGTTCAGGTACTTGCTAAAATCTATCTCGCTCACATTTTCGTCTAGCATGCTGAGATAGATCTGCATCGTAGCTTTGTCTACTATGGACTTTTTTGGGATATTATTCCTTGCCGGACACTCATCTGTGCTGGAAAGGACGGGGAAATCCATTGCAAAGGAGTACAGCTCGTCTGGAGCTGGGATGTTCTTATCGAAGAGGAGATGGAAGTGATCATCGGCTATCTGCAGCATTTCCAGCTCGCCTCTTCTTGCGTTTTTTCTGTTCGCTTCGGTTGCTATGGCACTGACAAAAAGCTCTACATTCTCGTGCGGAATGTGCCCCAGTATATTTCTCACCATGTAGTCTAGTGTGTCTGGTATGTTTGTGTGTTTTTTGTACCACTCCATGTCAAAGAGAGTGTACACGATGTTAACCGCCATAATTTTGTTGAGTTTTGCCAGCTTGAAAAGCGTCATTTTGTTTAAGTTGCTGTTTTTTCTTTTTCTTTTGCTGTACTCTTCCACAAGATCGAGCATGTGCAGGTCAAAGAAGTTCAGTTTTTCCATCACGCATGTGTTTAGCAGGAGAGACGGAATGAAGTGATCTTCCAGTCTTTTTCTCTCAGCTGCGATTCTCGGGCTGTCTGACCAGTTTCTGACAAAAGAAGAGGGGCTGCACTTCTTTTGATCGAATAAGATCTGCAGAGACCCGGTTATCTCTATTATCTTGTGCCCTTTTTTTTTGAGCTCTTTCACCTTATCCGACATTTTGTCCATTTTTCTCTTCGCCCTCTCCAGGCCAGACTCCATTTCCTTCGGTATGAGGTTTCTGAACTTTCCAAGGGCCTTGTTGCGCAGGTTAACTTCTTTTTCTATGTAGTGCAGCCTTTCAAGCCAGTAGAGGTGTATTGTTTGCACATCGCTCTCTGCCAGCTCGCAGCAAGCCTTTTGCAGATAAGACAGGGCAACCACCCCTAGTACCAGTACCTGTGTCAGTGCTTGTTTTAGGATCATAGAAAATTAAAATTTTTCATCCAAGTTCCATTTTAAGCAGGTTGTTTAACGGGTAACGGACTAAAATTTCTCCGAGCTCTTGCTGAAAAATCTCAGTATTAGCCTGAGTAGCTGAAGTACAAATAGAAAAGTGTTTAAATGCTGGCTTTTATTAGTGCTAAGAACGGCCAAAGACCATAGGATAAATATGTACCACAGTGCTTTTCATGGCACTGATTCGCTGCACAGCTGATTAATAGTTGATCTTAGGCTGTGCTGGTCTCATTTTCCCTCTTTTCAGCGTTTTCTTCTTGTATTATGTTCTTGAAGAAATCAGAAAAATCAGCAACAGTTGCATAGACACCGCTGCCATCTTTTTTCTTGATTATCTGCACATCACCATAAATATACGATCTGATGCATTTTTCAATGTATATTTCCCAATAAGCAGAAACAGATGTATATATTGTAGGAGGCATAAATACAACATCGCCAGTTTTTGTTCGCACAAACAGCTTCAGATCACCATAGACGTTTCCGTCTAAATAGTCAATGTACTTTTCTCGTTTGCATACATACCATAGAGGATGCGTGTATGTCATAGAAGATGGCATTCTTATGTTATCTAGTATTTCTGATGTGCCATCGTATATCCACCTGGAAAGCTTAAAGTCGCTTTGTATTCCTATAAAGTCAAAATACTCAATGCCAATCTCATCATACAGCTCAGCGGCTTTCTTTGGTAGATAAGCGCTTTCGGAGCTTTCCCAGAAGGTGCTTAGAACATCAAGGATTTTGTCCTGTTTTTCTCTTCCCATTCTTGCGTCTTCTTCATCGTTTCTGCTGTTGAGATGCTGTGGCTCGAAGACATTTTCTATTATTTTGCCTAGGATGAAGAATAGACTGTTGTTTTGGTAGTCCATAAGATACCCACTCAGCAGGTATTCTATTGTTATTATCTTCATAACCTGCACAGGCGTAATATTTATGTACTTATAAACGTCACAAAAATCAGATCTTAGAAGGTCGAGATATATGCTCATTGTTGCATCGTCTACGAGAGATGATTTAGGCCTGGACATTGGGCTGTATATGTCGAACAGCAGGTGGAAGTGTGTGCTGGCTGACACGAATATGTTGATGTTGTTTTCTACTACGTCCTTCTTTATAGCATCCACGAAAGTTTCTACGTTGTTGTTCGAAATCAAACGGAGTCGTACGTTTTCGCTTATTTCCCCCATAATTTTTTCTTTTTCAGTTTCATTCTCTAGCTCAAACGGGCCGACCTTAGAGAGAGCGTATATTATGTTGGCAGGCACAATCTTTTGGCTTTGCGCCAGTTTAAAGAGCGTTAGGTTTTTCAGCTCTTCGCTTGTTATCTTCTCTGTTTCACTGTATTTTGCGATCACTTCCATCATATGCGAGTCATACGCGCCTATATTTGCATTTAACAAAGTAGCATAGGTGAGAATGTATGAGATCTTTTCCCTTATGATATCTTCTTTTTTTTCAATTTGTGCCCGACATGACTCTTTTTGTTCTTGAGTGCGGGTAAAGTTGGGGTTGTTTAGAAGGCTGTATATGTCCATTGTGTTATCTGTGACAACTATAAGATTATCGGACATTTTCTTGAAGGTTTCAAAGTTTTCCATTATAGAATTCATATTTGTCTTTTCTATCTCCATGTCCTCCTCCATGATACTCTGCGAGTTCAGCGCTTGTGCGTTGGAATTAAGAGCTCTGAACTTTTTAAAGTAATTGCGGCGTAGAGAAATCTCTCTGCCTAATGAGCTCCTTCTGTTGTCAGCATACGCTTTTATAATTGCTATGTCGCTCTCTTTTAGACAGCTGGCGCTTTGCAGACAAGCCAGCGCAACAGCTGCTGTTACCATTACCTTTTTTAGGGCTCGTTTAAGAATCATAGAAAATTAAAATTTTTTACTATTTATATCCTCCTAAGAACTGTTTTATTTTTTATGCTGCTTACTCATTCCAGCAACTAGTACAAACGGAATAGCTGCAGTCTACGAGCGGTCACTACACAATTTTTAATAATAAAATCCAGTAGTACCAAACTATATTTGGGTATGATGTAAAATGAATAAAAACATTGAAAGATGTGCAGCAGAAGAATAACGGATAATATTAGTTTTATTTGGTAGAGGGAAGTGGCTTAATAATCATGCGTTAATCAGTTATTAGAGAAGGAAGCCAGGGCCTAATTTCTTTTTCAAATAAACTGCCTTCCTCAGACTCGTCATCAGAGCTGCTTTCAAGAAGCCTATCGTAAGGCACTTCTTCTGTGTCTCCTGTTTCTTCTCTTATTCCTATCGCTTGCTGCACTGAGTTTTTCAAATACTTGTAGAAGTCGTTGGATATGCTGTAGGATCCGCTATTTTTTTCTTCTTCTCTGCTGATGATTTCAATGGACTTTGAGAACCAGGCTTTGATACAGCTTCGCATGTTCTGTGCTCTTGCCAGCCCGCCATCATTTGCACTTATTCTGTACGGCCTGAGCGTGATTACGCTGTCTTCTTCTTCCATAAATCTTTTTTCGTTAGATTCCGTGGTTATATTGGTAAACTCGTTGATGTACTCGCAGCGTCTGCATATGTACCACATAGGATGGGTGTATGACATGTCAAAGTGCATCTCCCTGTCTATCTCGTCTCTGGTGACTAGGTCATCTGATTCTGTGCCGTGTCTGTCTATTTCATACATCCACTTAACAGACATAAAATTGGCTAGTATCCACTTGAGATCGTACAGCTCAAAGCTGTTCTCCTTGCAGAGAGACTTAGTGTCTATATTCTCAATCATCATTCTATACGCACAATCGTTCCATAGAATGCTTAGGACATCCAGCATTTTATCCTGCTCCATCTGTTTCATCTGCAGCTCTTCACTGATGTTTGCGATATTTTCATCTTTTATTCTGAACACGCTTTCGATCACTCTCCCCAAAGCGAAAAACAAGCTGTTTCTCCTGTAGTCCAGAAGATGCCCGCTCATCAGACACTCCAGCATGAGTATTTTTACAACTTGTCCTGGCGTGATATTCCTGTGCTCTTCTATCTCTGTTTCTGCAATCTCTGTTTTTGACAGATTTAAATACATGTTCATCGTATCTGTATCTACAACAAACTTGTTAGAGTTGTACGGATTGCAGAACAGCAGGTGCAGATGTCTATCTGCAGAGACCAAGGGATCTCCTTTCTTCTCTCCTGCAGCATTCAGCACATCCTGTATTACAGCATTTATAAAAACCCTTACAGATACTGCTGGAATGTGTGTCATTATGCTTTTGCACAAGTAGTTTGAAATGGGTATAGCACTAGTGCTTATGTCAAATATCCTCATCTCAAAAAAAGAGAATATTATCCCAGCAGCCAGCATCTTGTTGCTCTTTGCCAGCTTAAAGAGAGCCAGCTCGTTTATTTTGCTATTTTTATCCTTCACTTTGCTGTATATTTCTACTACTCTCAGCATGTGTGAATCATACTCGTTTATTTTTTTAATTGCTGAGGTGAAGCTCTTGAGCGCCGGCAGAAGCAGTCTGTCTAGAGCAGTTTTTTTGACTTTAGTTCTAAAACTGTGTACATCAGTATCATGAAGGAATTCGGATATTTTAATACTCAATCTGTTTGCTATGTCGTAGGTAGATGGATATATGTCGAAAAGTTTGTACAAATCCATCAGGGAGCGTGCTGTTTCCATTATCTCATCTCTCTTTTTCTTGAGGGCCTCCAGCGCTTTTTTTAGCTCAGATAGATCTGTTCGCCCTGCCTCTATTTCTCTCTTTATCTCTGCAGAAAGCTTGGAGTCAGATAAAACTATTCGTAAATTGGTGTACTCAATTGTTTTGAAGAAGCTCTTCCGTATTTTGATCTCTTCTTCTATGCAGTTTATTCTGGCATGCCAGTAGCTATGTATCGATTGGATTTCACTTTGTGACACTTCACAGGCAGCTCCTCTAAAACAAGCCAGCATGCCTGCTCCTATCAGCAGCACCTGCACTAATAATGTTCGTAAAATCATGGAAAATTAAAATATTTTCATTAAGTGCCCATTGAGGTAAGTGGGTTTTTAGCTGTCGTGCTGAATGAGATTGGGCGCAGAAGATGGTTAAGCATAAATATTGGCATAGCGCAATTCAAGAAGGACATGAGCATGCTTTTCGGTATTATTGCACAAGAGCTGCAATGCATTGAACAAAGTGCCAATAAGAGAGCTGCTAGTGATCTCTGTAAGCGCGTTTAGTTATTGATTTAGTTATTGAGCGAATCTTTTATTTAGTGGTAAGATTTTTTCTATTGTTCGTATATATCAGACATATCAAAGCTTTCCTCTGAGACAATTTTTCTATTTCTTGCGGGATTAGTGCTTACTTTAGATGCTTCTGACTCTTTTTTTACTGTCACCTTCTTCTCTTTTGACGTCTTCAGGTATTTGACAAAGTCACGGACAATGCTGCGGTATTCTTTGTCGTCTTCTTTTCTGCTGACCACTTTGATCTCAGCGGTTGGTGAGAGCCAGGCTTTGATGCAGCTTTTTATGTTCTCTGCCTTCACCAGGTTGTCATCATTTTTTTTTATTTTGTGCGGTCTGAGTGTAATGACATTGTTTACTCTCTTCTTGAACGGCAGCAGATTTGATCTGATCTCTGTCTTGTTCAAATGGCTGACGTGCTCGCAGCGGCTGTATACGTGCCACAGAGGATGGGTGTACGACATGTCGAAGTGTATTCCTATGCTGAACTCGTCCTCGTAGTTTGGATACTCTTCATACACTGCTTTGTATCTGTTTATTTCGTACATCCATTTAGCGTGCACAAAAACATCTTTTGTTCTTCGAATGTCTGAGGGCGTGATACCATTCTCTTTGCAGAAGGCATGCATGTCTTCTATGTGCACAACTGAGGATGGCAGCTCAGAGTCATTCCATACAGCACTCAAAACATCGAGTATTTTATCCTGCTCTATTCTCCCTATTCTCATGCTTTCGTAAATGTCTTTTCTACCGCTATTCTCTGGGCTGCACACATTCTGCACTACACTCCCAAGGACAGAGAATAAGCTGTTTCTCCTGTGGTCCAGAAGGCTTCCACTCATTGCACACTCGAGCATGATTATTTTCATAACCTGTCCAGATGTGATGTTTCTGTACTGGTTTATTTCTTTTTCAGAGATGTCTTTCTTTGATAGAGCTAGATAAATGTTCATTGTATCCTTGTCCATTATGCCTGTGTCCGTCATACTTGTGTCCATTGTGTTGGTATCTGTTGTGCACGGTGCAGGGATGCTGGCATCGCACAGCAATCGATGCAGATGCATATTTGCTGAGACTATTTGGTTTATGCCTTTTTTTAGTATATCTTCTCTGATGCATGTCATAAAATTTGTTATGTTCTCCACGGGAATGTGTCTCATCATGGATTTAGAGAAATAGTCTATTATTTGCGCTAGATTAGTGTCTATTTTCGAGAGATTGGGCCCAAAGAGGACAATGTAGATTATGCTGGCAGCCATCATTTTGCTGTTTTTAGCCAGCTTGAACAGCATGATCTCGGATATTGTGCTGCTTTTGTCGAGCAGTTTGCTGTACTGCTCCAGGACTCCCATCATGTACGAATCGTACTCGTTTATTTTTTTGACCACGGAAGTAAATCTTTTCAGGGCAGGCAAGAGCATCTTGTCTAGTCTATTCTTGTTTTTTTCTATTCTAAAAGCGCTGTGTGGGAACTCGTCCACATTTCTGTACAGACTCAGCAACAGCCTTGTTGTTTTTAGTATATCGTTTGCGATTTCTTTCATAATTTCTTCCTCTTGTGTTATTTTTAGGAGGTATTCGTCTTTTTCTTCTGCATTTACGTTGATCTCCACAACGCCATTTTCATTCAAGAAAGGCTTGAAAGAGTCTATTATTTTGACAAAGACACTGCGGATGTGGACCTCTTCACCTAAAGCAAGCATTCTGTGATGCCAGTAGCTCTGTATTGCTTCTATCTCTTTTTCCGATATTCTGCAGCCAGCTCTTTGAAAATAAGCAAGCACAAGTATTCCCAGCAACATTATATGCTTCAGTGTTCGTTGCCAGCTCATGCAAAAATTAAAATATTTTCATTTAAATCCGTATTGAGACAGACTAATCTGTCCTTACAGTTAAAGAATAAAATTTTTACTCTGCAATAAAAGTTCGTAGAATAGGGTTTGAGAAAAGAGGATTTTAAACCTAAAGGAAGCTCAGAGAACAGAAAGATCCTTGGCAGAATGAGAACATCAACTAACACACCAACAACTGTTCTTGGCTCGCTTATAGTCTGTCTATACAATACAATGTACCCTCTCTGATTATTACTACTATACGGTTTTCTACTGTTCTGATCTATTGTCCTACATTTATATACTATCCTAATGGGATAATGCTGTTTTTGCAGTGGTAGAGTGGATAAAAAAGTTGGAAGAAGTGCGGTGGAAGGATAGTTTAACACTATATCTCTGATTTTATTTACGAGAAGTATTAGTTTGATATTGTAGTAGATCAAGGATATTGGATGCCTCTTTTAAGACAGTTTGACTGTGTAGAATGGATTGCTCTGGTTGGCTTCCGCTGACCATTCTGTTTCTTCCTTCATGTTCACTGTTTTTTCTTCGGAGGTTTTCAGATACTTTGCAAAGTCATAAGCCAAATTGTAGCCCTCATTGTCTTCTCTTCTGCTGATAATTTCAGTGCACTGTGCAAACCATGCTCTAATGCACTTGTTTATGTTCTCTGTTCTGACTGCATCACTGTCGCGCTCTCTTATCCTGTGCGGTCTGAGCGTAAATACATCATTGCACACCTCAATAAACGGCGTGTCGCTAGATGTAGTGTCTATTGCAGAAAAACTGTTAATGTACTCACAGCGCTTGTATATATACCACATAGGATGTGTGTAGGATATGTCGAAGTGCACTTCTTGGGTTAGTTCTTTTCTCGGAATAGAATTTTCTGGCTCTGTGCCCTGTCTTTCTACCTCGTCTATAGAAGTGACAGTGTACTCTGGCTCTAAGCTGTATCTTTCTATTTCATACATCCATTTAATAGACGCAAAGCTTTTCTGTACTCTGAAAAAGTCGAAAAATGAAAAACCGTTCTTGTAGCAGAACTGCTCAACGTTTATGTGTTTAACTGACGTGGCAGATTTGTAGTCATTCCACACAATACTCAGAGCATCCAGTATCTTGTCCTGTGCTGCTCTTTCGATCCCAATTCTTTTGTGGATATTTTTGCTGTTGCTTGCTGGTTTTCCTATGTTCTCTATTATCTCCCCAAGAACAGAAAAAAGTTTGTTGTTTTTGTGGTCTAAAAGGCGCCCAGTCATCAGATATTCTATCATGATTATTTTCATAACCTCTCCAGGCGTAATGTGCATGCACTGGCTCAGATATGTCCTGTAGATATCTTTTTTTAGCAGAGTAAGATAGATGTTCATGGTGCCAAGATCCAGCACAGATGATTTGGGCTGGTATACTGGGTTATACCTGTCACTTAGCAGATAGAGGCGTGAGTCCGCTGAGATCAGTGGGTCTATGCTTCTGTTTACCACGTCGTCTCTCACAGCATACATAAAAAGTTTTATATTGCTGTATGGGATGTGATTGATCAAATTTCGATGCATAACGAATATTATTAGCTCCAGCTCGCTGTCCAGCTTAGACGGGGCTATGTCGGAGAGAGTGTATATTATGTCTGCAGCCACAACCTTATTGCTTTTTGCCAGTTTAAACAGAGTTAGATCGTGCAGTGTGCTACACTTATTCGCCGCTCTGCTCTGCTCTTCCACTACTTCTGCCATGTGTAAATCGTACTTGTTTATTTTCTCAATCAGTGAAGTGCTGTTGTCAAGGGCTGGTATAAATAGTTTCTTCAAGGTGTGTAAATCCGCTTTGATCGCAGCTTTGTTTTTATCTTGTTTATTTTTGTTGTAAGCACAGCAAGGAGTGTATGAATTTTTCTGCAGGTCTTCTAGTGAGTGTATTATGTCTAGAATAGCTTGGATTTTCTCGTTCAGATACGCCAGATGTTCTGCTATGTCACTTAGATGTTGCTGTCCCATGCTTAGCTTTTCCTCCATCTCTGGGTTGCTGTTATTATCTTCTTCTACGCCAGTGTCAGATGAGTCTGGCGATACTCTAGCGTTTAAAGAGCTAAGTTTTTTGAGGAAATTACTGCGCAGCTCAACCTTCTTTTCTATGTTCAGCAGTCTGACGGACCAGTAGTCATGTATTGACAGCAAGTCATCTTTCTCCACTGCTCCGCTGGCCCTGTGTAGAAAGACGAGTGCAGCTGCTCCTACTATTGCGACCTGTTTTAGCACTTGCTTTTGAATCATAAATAAATTAAAATATTTTCTTTTCTTCTTTCTTTGCAAGATGTATGCTTTTTATTCTTTTACAGAGCAATTCTTAAATTCGCATTAACAGGAAGAGAATGTAAAAAAAAGCAGAAAAATTGTATAACATCAACTATCCACTGCTCTAGTCATTAGCATCATTTACAGTTCAGATGCTATCTAAAAGCAACTAAATGGTGCAAGATAAAAGGATAGGATAGATGAATACGGATAAGAGCGTACAATAGAAGAATGTTAAATAGCAGCTTTTATTCAGTGATATAATGATTCAGTCTCATTCGCTGACTAAGCTAGCTCAAATTCACCATCTCATGCTTCTTCAGTTTCCATCTGATTATCCTGCAAGGGATTGCTTGTACTGGCCTCGGCTTTCGCTGGGCCTTTGATTGCTCCCATACGCATTCTCATTTGACCTTCTATTTGATTCAATTGTTCTTCTCTTTCTGTTATTTTTATGTACTTATTAAAATCAGCAGCTAGAGTATTGCATTCCTTGGCATTGTCTTCCCCTGTGAAAACATCGGTGGTTGGGAAGAGCCAGGCTTTGATGCAGTTGTTCACGTTTTCCAAGCTCGCTTGATCGCCGCTTTTCGCGCTTTTCTTGTATGAACTGTGTGTAAATACGTCATGGTATGCCATATACAGCTCTCCGCCAGACTTAGATTCCATCTCAGATATATAGGCAGCGTATGAATAGCGCTTGCACACATAGTATATGGGATGAGTGTAGGATAGATCAAACAGCAGTCCCTCTGCGGCTGGAGTAGGTGCATCTAGCTGATAGATCCATTTAAGAGAGAGATAGTCTCTCTGCAGATCTTTAAAGGCAGAGTACGATATGCTGTTGTTTTTACAGAAACAGTAAATTGGACTGAACATATCATCGCTACTAGGGTGCTGGCTATTCCACACATAATTTAGACACTTGAGTATTTTGTCCTGTGCTTTTCTTCCCACTTTCATGCCCTCGTGAACATCCGTGCTGCTGTAGTTCATGGGGTTGAATGCGTTGTCAATTACTCTTCCTAGGGCGCGCAATAGATGGTTGGTCTTGTAGTCATAGACATTGTCAGCCATTAGATGCTCTAGCATCATGATTTTTACAACCTGTGCAGGCGTAACATTCTTGCACTTGCTTATTTCCTCTTCAGAGATGTTTTCCTTTGCTAGGCTAAGATAGACGCTCATTGCATCATTATCCATTGATGTTTCTATATCATTGTTCTCATCGCATAAGAGCAAGGCTAAGTGTGCATTTGCTGTTTCTAATGGATCTCCATCAGTTTCCTTCACAGCCTTCTTTATAGCACTTAAAAAGTCTAATTTACACCGCATTAGTTTGTTGGATGCCATGTTTTCAACGTGTTTTTCTGTTTCAGCTTCTATCGAAAAATCTGTATTGAATCTCTGCATCTCAAAGAGATAGTATACCATCTTAGTGGCTAGTATCTTGTTCCTCTTTGCCAGCTTGAAGAGTGTCATCTCTTTTAGATTAATGCTCTTGTACTTCTTTTCGTAGTATCTCTCCAATACTTCCAGCATGTGGGAGTCGTACTCGTTTATTGCCTTGACGATTGATGTATTTCTGTTAAGAGCCTTTAGAAATATTTTTTCCAATTCAACTTTTATATTGGCTATAAAAGAGGCGTCTTTCCTGTAAATGCAAGAATACTCTATTTGAGATATCAGCTGCACCATTTCTTCTATTATTTTTCTAAGACTTGTCGTCTGGCATCTTATGTTGAATATATCCTCGTTTCCTTTCTCAATGGCCTCATCTAAGTTCAGGCCAAATGACAGCGCCTCGGTCTTAAGAGCCTCACATTTTGTAATGAAGTCACTGCGAATGGTCCCTTCTCTGTGAAAATATAATGCTTTGTCACACCAATAATCTTTTATCTTTACTATGTCGAGGTATGGTACTCCACAGCTGGCTCTTTGCAAGTAGGCTAGTAAAAACACTCCTAATATTACCTGTTTCAGTACTCGTTGTAGGATCATAAAAAAATTAAAATTTTTTATTATTTCTATTTCTTTATTTCCGCTTTCGTTATAGGGTATTCTACTATAGTATACAGCTAAATATGCATTTTTATTGGTAAAATCTAGTGGTAATTTATTTACACACTGTAATAACATACTGTGAATATAAAATGGATAAGAATAGTAAAATGTATAAGAATAGAAGAATGTTAGCTAGAATGTTACTTTTATTCAATCTTAATAGTAGTTTGATGACTGTATGCCAATTAAACTATCTCAAAGCCATCGTTATCATCTTCATTAACTTCTATTTGATCATCCTGTACAGGATTGCTTTCACCAGTCTGAGCTTCAACTGCCTCTTCAGCTGCTATTTCTACATTAACTGGATACGACGATTTTTTCAAGTGAGTTTCAAAATCTTTTACTATGCTGCAATACTCCTCGCCATCTTCTTTTCTACTGATAATTTTAGTTTCTCCTGAGGATATGAACCATATTCTAACGCAATCTTTCATATTCTCCAGTTTTACTAAATCAGTATCTGCTTCACTTACTCTGTGCGGCCTAACGATAATTTTTGATCCTAGCTCCACAAAGGGCTTTTGATCAGACTCAGCATCTGTCTTGACTAAATGGCTCATATCTTCGCATCGCTGGTAGATATAGCACATGGGATGGACATAGGACATATCAAAGTGGGTTTTTTTGAATAATTTTTGTTCATCAGTAAGCTTGTCTGCTGGCGTAGCCAGATTCAGCTTGTACATCCAACGGGCAGACGTAAAGCCGTTTTGCAAAGTTTCAAAGCTACTGCGATTTATGTGATTCTGTTTGCAGAACGGGAAGATAGTTGCTACTCGCTTCTCTCTGTTGAATGTTTCGCATTCATTCCACAGGATGTGCAGAGCATCAATCACTCTATCTTGTTTCTCTCTTGCTTTCTTCTTGTCTTCCTGAACATCTGCACTTTTTTTTGCTGGCTTTCCAATGGCTGCTATTATTCTTCCCAGAAGACAAAACAGATCATTTTTTTTGTAGTCCATAAAGTGTCTATGCAATGCATACTCCAGTATTACCATTTTTACAGTCAGCTCAGGCGTAATGTTTGTGAAATACGCTATCTCTTCATCTGGAATGTGTTCCTCCAGTAGGTTAAGATAAGTTTCTACTGTATCTGAGTCAATTCCATATTGCTCAAATAGTGTGTGCAGATGTGTATCAGCTAGCTCCAGTAAGTTTAGATGCCCATTTTTTACGTTGTAATTAATAAGATTAGCATAGTGTGTTGCATCCATACCAAGGAAATAGTTACTCAGTTTTTCAAGCATGTATTCTACCGTTTCCTCTATATCATACTTTGATTTGTACGGCTCTATTGTAAAAAGAGCATACAGCATGTCTATAGCGAAAGGCTTATTTATCTTTGCCAGCCTAAACAATTTTAAGTATTCTACTCTGCTATATTTTTTCTTCATCTTACTGCACTTTTCTATCACTCCCAGCATGTGCGAGTCGAACTCTTTTATTTTTGCGCATAATGAATCAATCTTATCAAGGGCAGACGGAATCATTTTCTGCAAACTGTCCTCTGCTTCATCTATTTTCTGAAAATGTGAGCGAAATAATGCTACAGCCATTCTATGTCCAGAGGCTTCGTTTAAATCTATCAGCTCTTTTGCTTTTTTCAGCACAGTTTCTGCGTTTTCAGTAAACTCTGAGAGTTGTGCTTCCATGTTGAACAGGTTGGTCTTTCCTGTTTCTATGTCTTCACTAAGGCTTTGGGGTGGTATTTCTTTACATACAAAAAGTTTGACTTTGTTGTTAAGAAAATTTCTACGGATTTTAAATTCTTTTTGCATGGAAGTCATCCTTTCATTCCAGTAGCTCCATATCTTTTTCACATCTTTCTCCTTTAGACAGCTGGCTCTTTGCAAGTAAGCTAGTACAAGTATCCCTAATATTACCTGTTTCAGTGTTCCTTTTAGGATCATAAAAATTAAAATTTTTCATTATTTCTATTTCATTATTTCTATGTCTGTCATAGAGTATTCTACTATTTATAGCATATAACTAAACAGAATCCTTAATGGTAGAATCTAGCGGTAGTTTATTTACACAAATATAATGGCATACTGTGATACTGTGAATATAGAAAAAGTAAGAATAGAAGAGTGCTAGCTAGAATATTACTTTTATTCAATCTTAATTGTGTTTAATGACTGTATGCCAATTAACCTATCTTAATGGCATCGCCATCGCCTTTATCAAGTTTAATTTAGCTATTCTGCAATGGATTGCTTTCACCAGCCTGAATTTCTAATTTATCAAGTCTCTTCTTCAGAACTTCCACATCATCCAAATGTATCGTGGGTACTGTTAGTTTCATATACCTATCGAACTCAGCAGATACGTCCTTGTATTCCATGCTACCATTATCTTTTGTGATAACTGTAACTGGATTTGCAAAAGACAGTTTAATGCAGCTGTTTATGTTCTCTGCTCTTACTGTATCACTATCTTTTGCATCTATTACGTATGGTCTAAGGAAGTGTTCGTTATCTTTAGTTTCTACCAATGGGACTGGATTTGTTTCAGTATCTTTCTTGGTCAAATAGCTAATATTTTCACAGCGATTATAAACATAGTATACGGGATGAGTGTAAGATAGGTCAAATGTTAGATCCTCTGTAGTTGAAATGGACTTATCTAGCTGATAGAACCATTTAAAAGAGGTAAAATCATCTTGCAGCTTTTTAAAGTTCATGTACGATATGTCATTATCCTTACAGAAATAGTAAATTATACTCGTTGTATCTTCTCTGCAGGTATATCTATTATTCCATATAATACTTAGGCCCCGAAGCATCTTAAATTGTATTTTTTCCATTCTCTTTATAGATTCATGAGCATCTGTGCTGTTGTAATCCGTAAGATTTAGCGCACTCTGCACTACCCTAGGAAGTGTATTAAATAGAGCATTTTTCTTGTAGTCATAAATATTATCAGCCATTAGATGCTCTAGCAGTATTACTTTTACAATCTGTCCTGGCGTAATATCCATGTACTTTTGTCTCATTTCCTCTTCAGAGATATTCTCGTTCAGTAGGTTAAGATAGATATGCACTATGTCTGAACACATTAAAGGTGAAACGCCATGGTCTTTATCGTAGAAGAGTAAATGCAAGTGTGCATTTGCTGTTTCCAATGGATCTCCATTATTTTCTAATATAGCCTTCTTTGTAGTATTTAAATATATTAACTTAGAATTCATTAGTCCACAAGATTCCTTATTTTCATATTCTCCTTCTATTTTAAACTCTTTAAAGAAATCTGTATCAAATTTCTGTATCTCAAAGAAATGGTATACTATCTTAGCAGCTAGTATCTTGTTTTTCTTTGCTAGCTTGAAGAGCGTCATCTCTTTTAGATTAACATTCTTGTTCTTCTTTTCGTAGTATGCTTCTACCACTCCCAGCATGTGGGAGTCGTACTCATTTATTGCCTTAACTGCTAAAGTGTTGTTATTAAGAGCCTTTAGAAACAGTTTTTCCTTTTCGATTTTTATACTGGCTATAAGAGATTTGTCTACTATGAAGTTACGAGAGCGCATTTTAAGATCTATACCATGTGTAATATCTGAAAGATTTGCCACCTGGCATAATATTTCGGATATATTCTCATTCCCTTTCTTAATGGCCTCATCTAAGTTCAGGCCGAATGACAACGCCTCGGTCTTGAGAGACTCAAGTTTCTTATTGAAATCGATACGAATGGATGCTTCTCTGAAAAAATATAATTCTTTGTCACACCAATAGTCTTTTATCTTCACCATGTCACTGTCTGATATCTCGCATCTAGCTCCTTGTATATAAGCCAGCGTAGCTGCTCCTACTAGAATTACCTGTTTCAGTGTTCCTTTTAGGATCATTAAAAAATTAAAATTTTTTATTATTTCTATTTCTTTATTTCTGCTTTTGTCATAGAATATTCTACTATGTATAGTAACTAAACATGCATCCTTAACAGTAAGATATAGTGGCAGTTGTTTATTCACAAATATGTAATGACATACTGTGATACTGTGAATATAGAAAAAGTAAGAATCCTAGTTATATATATCTTTTATTTAGTGGCAGAGACTAGCTTACTGCATTATGCTAATTAGTCTCATTTGACTATTCTGCAACGAATTTCTTCCATCAGCTCTAGCACCAGCTGTTTATCTAGTTATTTTACCCTTTTATTGCTCTAATCACGTACTGCGATCTATTCAAGTGTGTTTCAAATTCTCTGGCTACATTATAATACTCCTCCCCGTCTTCTTTTCTGTAGATAACTTCGATTCTTTTTGCAAACCATATCCGAATGCAGTCTCTTATATTTTCTGCGCGCACTGAATTTCTATCTGTCTTGCCTATTCTGTATGGTCTAAGTGTAACAGTGCGCAGTATATCCCTGCTTATGAAATGTTTTTCATTCGATTTAAGGCCTTTCTTAACCATATGGCTCATGTCCTCGCATCTTTTGTATATGTAGAGAATGGGGTGTGTGTACGACATGTCAAAGCACACTTTTTTCAGCAGTTTTTGGTCATTAGCAAGCTCTTTTGAATCTGGGCTCTCTATTTTCAGTTTGTACATCCATATAGCAGACATAAAGCCGCTCTGCACAGTTTCAAAGTCAGACGCTTTTATGTCATTGTTCTCGCAGAAAAACTCAAGATCACTTTCTTGTTTTTTTTCTTTAAATTCGCGGTTGTTCCACAAAAGGTGCAGAGCGTCAAGTATTTCATCTTGTTTTTCTCTCGCTTTTTTCATGTCTTCTTGAACATTAGCGCTGTCGCTTGCTGCTCTTCCTACACTTGCTATTACCTCCCCAAGATTGAAAAGTAGGTCGTTTCTTCTAAAGTCCATGGAGCACCCGTTTATTATGTACTCTACTATAAGTATCTTCATGATCTGCCCGGGCGTAATATCCTTGCACTGATTTATTTCTGTTTTAGAGATGCCTTCTTTTACCAGACTAAGATAAATGTTCATCACATCTGCAGCAACCCCATGTCTTTCAAACAACAGGTGTAGATTCCTATCCGCTATCTCCAATAGGGCATCACCGCCTTTATTCACATCGCCCATCATGCCTTGGATGTAACGCGAGAAGTCTGTGAAAAAAAGATAGTTTTTCAGATTTTTCTCTAGATAGGTCATTGTATATACTATAGCAGCGCCTGATTTAAAAGGCTCAATCCTGAAAATAGAATAGATTATGGCTGCACACAGCGGCTTATTGCTCTTTGCCAGCTCAAAGACTGCCAGCTTGGATACATCGGTATTTCCATCCTTTATTTTACTGCTGTACTTTTCTATTGCTGCCAGCATGTGCGAATCAAACTCTTTTATTTTGTCAGCCACTGCATCGCCCTTCTCAAGAGCTGGCAGAAGTAGCACCTCTAAGCTATCGTGTGCCCTATTTGTCTGGTGCATAAACTCTCCGATCCTAAAAACCTCAAGCCGCCACTTTGTGTTGGCATTTAAGCCCATTATTATTTTTATCGCTTCTTTTATATTTTCTACGCTCTCTTTAAAAATTAATAGATCTGTTTCTATCTTGGATAGGTTTTCTTTCCCGTCTTTTATATCTTTCTTGAAAATAGTGTCTGGTATGTTCTCTGATGAGAAAGTTCCTGCCTTGCTGAGAAAATCGCTGCGGATTTGAGCCTCTGTTTCTATAAGAGTCAGCCGCTTGCTCCAGTAATTTTCTATGTTTACTATATCTTTATACAGCAGTGCATTAGCTCCCTGCGAATAAGCTAGAATAGCCGCCACTATTAGTATTGCCTGTTTCATCGCTCGTTGTAGGAACATGAATAAATTAAAATATTTTCATTTCTACTTGAGCCTGAGGATTGCCAGTCTTTCAGCCTTCTCATCATGCTACGAGCTAGTAAAAACAGAGACAATGAGACATTCTGATCGATTGCACATACTTTAATAGGAGAATTCAACACTAATGTGCCGTATTAGACACAATTCCAAAGTAGGATTGTAATAAAAAGAGCAGAAGATGTGTGGTAGAAGAGATTGTTAAATAGTAGCTTTTATTGAGTAGTAGATTGGCTTAGTATTACTGTGTGGATTAAAACAAACAAAAACCTTCTTTTTCTTCAATCTTTGCTGGGCTACTATGCACTGATGTGTTTCATTAGCTTGTGTTTTGTTTTTCTGTTTGTGTGATTTCAGATATTCCCACTTCAACCATATACATTGATTTTCTGAAATATTTGCAAAAGTCGTCGGCTATGTTGAGGTAGCTTTTGGCGTCTTCTTTTTTGATGAAAACTTCAACTCTTGGCAAGAACCATGTTCGAATGCAGCTTTTTATGTTCTCTTCCCGCACTGCATCGCTGTCTGTTTTTCCTACTTTGTACAGTCTGAGGAAAACAACGCCCCTTCTACCTCTTTCCATAAAAGGATTTCTATAGAGCTTCATGGCGTTTGGGCTCCCGAGATGGCTCATATCCTCACATCTTAGGTATATATAGCACATGGGATGTGTGTAGGATATGTCAAAGTGCATCGCCTTGGATGGGAGATTGCCGCTAGCTGACCCCCCTGAAGAAGGGCTGAACAAGTCCAGTTTGTATATCCATCTGTCGCGCATGAAAGTTTTCTGTATGGTTTTAAAGTCAACAAGGCTAACTCCATTGTGTGTGCAAAAAAGCTTAATATTTTCGTCTTGCAGAATTTTATCCATCGGCTCCTCCTCATCCATTGGGTCTTCTTCTGGCTCTTGCTCATTCCACAGAAGATAGATGATATTAAGTATTTCTTCTTGTTTTTTGTGTGCTTCATTTACATCTTTTTGCAGTCCTGTGCTGCTGCTTGGTTTTCCTATGCGCACAATTAGCTCTTTGAGAGCACAGAAAAAACTGTTTTTTCTGTAGTCCATAAGACAGCCGTTCATGGTGATTGCATACTCTATCATTATTATTTTTGCGATCTGGCCTGGTGTAATATCTATGTACTTTTCTAGGGCTGTTTTGGTAATATGTTTGTTTAATAGGCCAAGGTAAATGTCTAGTGCCTCTTCCTGTATTGCCTCGGAGCTGACTCTACTCATGTTAAATAGAAGATCGATGTGTCTGTTAGCTGCCTTCATCAGGTCTACTTGTTCGTGATCTATGTCATATCGCATGGCGTTGATGTATTTTACATAATCCAAGGAAAGAGAGCTAAAATATGTGTCTGCTTTCTTTGCCAAGTAATTCATCGCACTTATTACATCGTTTTGTGTTGGCCTGGATGTGTCTACTAGAAAAAGAGAGTATATTATGGTGATGGCCAGCGGCTTATTCTTATTCGCCAGCTTGAAGAGTATTGAGTTGGGTATAAGGCTCGCTTCATCCTTCAGAGTAATGTATCTTGTTATCGCTCTCAGCATGTGCGAGTCAAACTCTTTCATTGCGCTAATCGCTAAATCGTTCTTATCAAGCATTGGTGGGATCATGCTCAGTAGCTCGTTTTTTGTCTCCTCCATTTTTCGGTTGAACTCTGGGACGCTGGCAAATCCTAATGGCAGCTCTTCGAAACCCAGAAAATATATAAGCTGGTCTGCTTTTTTCAGCACATCTTGCACGCTTTTATCGAAAATGGCAAGATGCTCCTTTATCTTTGAGAGATTTGTTCTTCCTTTTTCTAGGTCGCTGCTGAGCATTTCATATGGTACTTCCTTGCATTTAAAAGTCTTTGCTTTCTTCAGAAAATCAGCACGGATTTTAATTTCTTCTTTTATAGAATGTACCCTTTTTCTTGCATATTCCTTTACGCTTTTTATGTCTTTCTCCACTGCTCCGCTGGCCCTGTGCAGAAAGACGAGCGCAGCTGCTCCTACTATTGCGACCTGTTTTAGCACTTGCTTTTGAATCATAAATAAATTAAAATATTTTCTTTTCTTCTTTCTTTGCAAGATGTATGCTTTTTATTTTATTTTTATTCTATACTAGTACAGCTACAAATAGGTAGAGTTTGTAAACCATTTTACACTTTTAGCAGACTCTAGCAGTACTGGTCTATATTTGATAGGTAGTGCAGGTAAATTCAGTGAACAAGAACAGTAGAAAGCATATAGAGTGATAGAAAGATGCTGGTTAAATAGTGGCCTTTATTTAAAGCTAAGAATCATCCTCTGATGGAAATGTGCTATACTCATCTTCGATTATTTCGAAGCTGTCATCAGGCATGTATTCATCAAATAATGAAGTGCTTGCAGTACTTTCGTACACCTCAACATCATTGTCCTCAGAAATTTCCTCTTCCTTTTCTGCCTTGTATTTTATGCTGACTCTCTTGCCCTGTGTGTTGCTCATGTACTTGACAAAATCATTGGCCATGCCTTTGTATTCTTTGTTATCTTCTTCTCTGACAACTATTTCAACTTCAGCAGACGGACTGAGCCATGCTTTGATGCAGCCTTGGATGTGTGTTGCATGCATTGCTTCTTTAATTTCACTGCGTATTAGGTATGGCCTGAGCACAACCACATTATCATTCTTTTGTAAAAATAGCTTTGCACGCGATTTAAAGCCCGGTTCTGCTAGGTAGCCAATGTGCTCGCAGCGCTGGTATACGTGCCAGATGGGATGTATATACGACACGTCAAGATCTATTCCTCCAAGCAGCGAAGTGAGGCGGCGTGCATAGCTGTTTTCATTCGTGTATATGGTCAGATTGTACATCCACTTAGCAGAAGCCAAGCTGTTCTGTACTCTTTCGATGTTGGAAAGCTCAATGCCATTTTCTTTGCAGAACTTTTCAAGATCTACGTAGCTAGTTGCTGCGGCAGAGCTGCAGTCCTTCCATAGCATGCTCAGCACATCGAGTATTTTGTCCTGTTTTTCTCTTCCTATTTTTATGCCTTCGTAGATGTTGTTGCTGTTGTTCTTTGGATTGAAGACCGCTTCCACCACTTTTCCTAGGGTGCGGAATATGCTGTTGTTTTTGTGGCCTAAAAGGTTTCCGCCCATCCACTGCTCCAGTACTAAGACTTTTACAACTTGTGCTGGTGTTATATTCCTATAGCAGTCCATATTTTCTGTAGAAAAGCCTTCTTTCTGCAGGTAGAGATAGATCTCCAGCGTGTTTTCATCCAGTACGGATGACTTAGAGCCTTTTTTATCGAATATCAGATGGAAATACCTAGCTGCCAATGCCAGCAGATCTGTTCCGTTCTTCTTTATGTCCTTCTTTATGGATCTTCTGAAGTTTTCCAGATTTTCTTTGGGAATGTGAGCTACGCGGCTGCTGCTGTACATGCTGATCAGCGAGTCTATTATGGCATCTAGCCTGGATGGCTCCTGCTCGAAGAATGCAAGTATTATGGTGTACGCCAGCATCTTGTTTTTCTCTGCTAGTTTGAACAGTGTGGTGCCGTTTAGTTTATTTTTCTTTACTTCGTTGCACTTCTTTATTACTCGCATCATGTCAAAGCTCAAACCGTTTATGTCCTCGGTAATTATCATATTTTCTTTCCACAGGGCAGAAAGAAGCACTGCTTTTAAGAGATCTAGCTTCTTCCTGACCTCTTCCCTGGCAGTATTCTCCTCTTTTTCATCAGCAAACTTTGTGTTGTTTACGCGGTCATACATGTGCATCAGTGCTTCTGTCCCTTTCACAATGTAAGCGGTCTTTTTTGCAAGATGTTTTATTTTTCCAGGCAGCTCGTCTAGATTATCTTTCCATGCTTTGTAATTTACCTCCATATCTAAGTCATCATCTTCTTCTGCGGGATTGGCACCGGTGTCTGTCCAGCTGCTGACGTCAAGCGTCTTAACTTTTTCCAGGAATGTATTGCGTATGTTTATCTCTTCTTCTATAAAGCCCACTCTGTCGCTCCAGTAATCACGTATTGTCTGCATGTCTTCTTTGGACACATCACAGCTGGCCCCCTGAAGATAGGCCAGTGTGGCTGCTCCCACGAATATTGCCTGTTTCAGTCTTCCTAAAATCATAAGGTTAAAAAATTTGCAGTATTTATGCCTAATTATTTCCATTTTTCCATTCTAGAATATTTTAATTTTTAGTGCTGTTAATGCTCTAGCTCAGTAGTTTATTTTCTTGGTCTGTTTGTCCTGGCGACAGATGATGTCTGAGCAAATGTCTCTCAGCATCCACTGCACTGATATAATATGTCTAATTAATCCTATCTTTCAGTGAGTTTTGCTGTTTAGAAGGGAATAAATGAAAAGACTGCCTATGGCAGAAGAGTGATGAATATATCTTGTGTTTTATTTAGTGATAGAGTCTGATTTTATAATTTTACAAACCAATGGTATCAGTGCTTTCTTCAGAGGAGAACTTGCTCTGCAACAATGGATTGCTTTTGGAGAGTTCAGATTTATCTGTCTCTGCAGATGGCTCTTTCTGCTCTGTGTCTTCCTCTATGTGTATTTTCAGGTACTTGGTAAAGTCATCAGCCAGGTTGCAGTATTCTTGGCTGTCTTCTTTCCTGTGTATAACTTTAGCCGACTTTGTGAACCACGCCTTCATGCAGCTTCTCATGCGTTCTGCACAGGCTGCATCCTCGCCAACTGCGCTTATTCTGTCTGGTGTTATAAGCACGCCATCTTTTGTTTCTGCGAAGGGCTCTGTTCCGTGCTCGTTATTTTTGCTGGCAGCCATGCGGTTAATGTGCTCGCATCTTTTGCATATGTACCACATGGGATTGGTGTAGGACATGTCGAAGTGCAGCTCCAAGCCCAAATCGGTCTCAGGAGTTGGTTTGTACGCGTCTATTGCGTACATCCATGCAACAGATCGGAAGCTGCTGTTTATCTTCCTGAAGTCAAAGCACGGGATGTCGTTGCTTTCGCACAGGTTCTCAATTTCTGTGTATTCAGCCTTCTTTGTCAGTTCGTAGTCATCCCACATGATGCTCAAAACATCAAGTATTTTATTCTGTTTTTCTCTTCTTACTTGCATCTCTTCGTAGGTGCTGGGAAGCGTGCTGTCCTGAGTATACATTCTCTGTATTATTTTACCGAGTGAAGCGAAGAGATTGTTCTCTTTGTGGTCCAAGAGATCTCCTGCCATCAAAAATTCTATTATTACTACTTTTACCACCTGTTCTGGCGTGATGTTTATGTACTGTCTTATTTCCTCTTCTGAAAGATTCTTTTTTGCGAGGTTGAAGTATATGCACATTGTCTCTGGATCCAGCACGGAGATTTTAAAGTTGTGTTTGTCGCACAGCAAGTGCAGGTGTGCATCTGCTGACTGGAAAAGATTTGCAGCTCCTTCTTTTACGTCTTTTCTTATGGCCTCCATAAATGTGCTTACATTTTCGCTTGAGATGTGAGTTGTCAGAACATTGGGCAATTGCAGCAGCAGATCTTCTACATTTTCTTTTTTTTTGCCCATAAATATCTCAAAGAGAGTATATATTATGTTGGTAGCCAGCAGCTTGTTCTGTCTTGCAAGCTTGAAGAGCGTTAGATTGTGCACATCCAGCTTTTTTGAGACACACCAGTCTATTACCTTTAGCATGTATGTGTCGTAGCTGTTTATTTCCTTAATTACTGAGCTGTTGGCCCTAAAGACCAGCAGAATCATTCTGCATATTTCGGTATTTTTGTTTTCAATTTCTTTGCTAATTTCGTCTCTTTTTTCGCTATCAAGCTCTATACTGTTTTTTAAACGTTGGTATAAATTTATTATTGTGTTTGTCTGCATCATTATGTTGTTTATGCTTGCCTCAAAGATCTTTCGTCTCTTTTCTATTTCATTTATGTTTATAAGCACCACTTCATTCACTGCTTCCAATTCTATGTTATCTGCAGAGTTTAGCGTAACTCGCTTCCGGGGAAACTCGATGGTTTTAACTACTTTGAAAATGTTTTTGCGCACTTTAATCTCTCTGTCTATAAAGCTTATCCTGTCCTGCCAGTACTTGTTTATCGCTAGCACATCGCTCTCTATTAGGGCACACGCAATAAGCTGTAAATACAGAAGAAGGGCCACTCCTACTACTCCTATCTGCTTCGTTTTCTGTTTCAGAATCATAAAAAAATTAAATTACTTTCATTTTAGCCTTTATTTTTCTCTGTGGAAGATGCACAAATTTTTATTGTTTTTCACTTGGCTTTGATACAGGATTTTGATGCTCCCAGATAACTGGAGAAGCTGCACATTTTCAATACACTCAGGCTGTTTCTAGGAGAAGAGGAGCTACTGGATATCATCTGTCTGCTTGGCTTCCAGGTGCATGGCTGCGTTGAGCATAAGAATGTCTTCTGTTAGAGCCCATCCTTTCATGGATACTCTGTACATGCTGTTATTTGAGCGCTTTTCTGACTTTATCACCACTGCAGGCTTAGTCAGTATGCTGTTGATAAATGGGTGTTTAGACAGAATAAGCGGCAGTGCACACACGGTGCTTGCCTCTGTGTTTATGATTGTGTCGAGAATAAATAAAACACTTCTCCCCGAGAGATAGCACCCCTGCTTATCTTTTTTAAACTTGCTGTCGAAAAGATCATTCAGAGATTTATCGGTTGGCAGAACATGCAGGGAGTATATTACCGCATCTTCGCAGCATGGATGCACACACCCGTTATAGCCATTTGTGTGAAAGTGGTACACTGTTTTGTCAGAGTACGCATAGAAGGAAAAGTCGCTTTTTTTTGCGTTGGCTTTTCTGTACTCTGCAAAGAGCCCGCTCAGGCCTTTCCTCCAGTTGTTGAATATCGCACTGTACGCGTCGCTGCTATCTTTTTTTATTTTGTGTGTCTCTGGTGTCTGGTAGTACAGAAGTGAGCCAAGTTTTTCTTCAAGGCTGTTTTTTGTGATCTCGTCAACCGACGCTCTCAAAAAGTTGCAGATGGAACTGGGAGATAGCCACGGCTCCTTTATCTCTTCTTTTTTGTGCGTTGCCAGGGCGCTGAGTATGTTTTTTTCGTCTATTTCTGCCGTCTCTTCTGTCACTTCTTCGATTTTTTCTTTTTTAGCGGGCCTTTCAGGCTCTGCTGTGTTGAATACGCTGCTTAGCGCGGCGTGGATGGAGCTACTGGGCGCAGTTTTGGCTTGGAAAGGGTTCAGTCTCATAGCCAAAGAATTTGCAAATTTTTACAATGAGCGAAAACGCCAAGAAAAAGCCTCAGAGAAAACAAGCGCACCAAAACACATTTGCGTTCCGGCACAACCCAAACTCGTCTCTGACAAAGGCAATCTCCGCCATACCGATTTCCAACCTCTGCAGACGGTGCAACGACAAGATAGAGTGGAGAAAACAGTACAGAAAGTACAAGATGCAGACGCACTTGGCGCGGTGCACCATGTGCCAGCTGAAAAACATCACGCTGGCGTACAATATCATATGCGAGCCGTGTGGGACAGCAAAGAACATGTGTAGAATATGCAGAGTGGTTCTGTGCTTTGAAACATGCGCGCCGCTAGAAGAAGTTCTCAAAATGAAACAGGAGAAAGAGAGCGGAGAAAACACGCCGGTAGATGTGAAAATGGATAAAGAGTAGAACATTTCCAGAGATAATCAAAATGAGCGGCTGTGCATTATGGAGTGCCAAAATATGCAATTAGCTAAAGACATAGATATCCTGCAGAGAATAAAACAGCATAGAAGAGTAGAAGAGCAGATAGATTCAGAATATTCCGAGAAAACAGTAAACAGCACTGATTGGCTTGCAGTACATCTTTATCCATTATCCATAAAAGGAAAAATAAATTATTAGAGTACATTCACATCCATACATATACCTCTTGATCTATTCACATTCATGCACACTTTTTTATCTACAACCATCTTTCTATCTCCAATAATAAATGGCTATCTATCTAAAAGTGTGTTTATTTAAGGGGTGTGCTATTTCTTCTATCTTTCTTCATATTCTGTCTGCTATCGAAGAGTTCAGCGCTATCTGGCTGGAGGACATCGACCTGGACATTCGCAGAGGAGGCCAGTAGTTTTTGTATCCAAATACTTTTGCATCTTCTGGCTCTCTGCACGCCAGGAACCCCAGCGGACTCCCCAGGGCTATTTTCAGGTTCCCTAGCACCCCTTTGTCGTATGGGTTCCTGGGCTCAATCACTCCTATCTCGTTCAGCTTTTTAATCTGCAGATACTCTAAATACGTTACATTTGCCAATAAAAACTTCATTTGCCGTATGAAAATGAAGAGAAGTCCTGTCGCCACAAGGATTAAAATTATAATATTTACGCTGATGACGCACAGGGAAGGCTTGATCTCGATTGAGTCGTAGAACAACCTTATCTTAAGATGGAAGACATACCCGTGCAGAAAGAGAGCCATCAGAGAGCTCATTAGAATCGAAAAAATCAGCTTGATGAAATTTCCAAGATTGCTCGCGTTGATGCACGACCCAACCCATGGACAGTGGTGATCCATTCTGTTGATGCATTTCTTGCATCTTGAGCAGTGGTGGGCTCTTTCGGGCTTTGCCTTCCTGCACTCGTAGCAGAACTTTCCTCCCGGGACGTACTCCTCCTCTTTTACGTATCCTCGTGTGCTGCTCACAAATATAAGCAGAACCAAGTCCAGAACCACAAGACCGTTTAAGATAGCCAGACACGTTCTTGTTATGTGCCAATTTTTCAGATCATTCCACAGAAAAACCGGGCCCGAGAATACTCCTATATACATAATCAGAGAGTAGGTCAGAGAGAGCCCCACTTTGTCCATGTAGCTCCTGTTGCTAAAATACATTGTAAACAAAGAAAACATTTATTTATTTTAGTCTACCCAGACCACTCTTGCATGTTTAAAAATTCGCCCAAGTTCTTTTTTTCTTTTTTCTCCTCTTTTCTCTGGCTCTTTCTGTACCATCTGTACTCTTTCTGGTCCTGGCTTTTTATCGCTTTCCCGTGGTGGTGGAGTGTTTTTTCGTTGTATTTGTAGTTCTTGCTGAGGAACAGCTCGATCTTTCCGTCTTTCTCTGTGTATCCCACGCGGTTGACAGTTGAATATCCGCAGGACTTGCAGAAGTCTATCTTTTCTTCTGTTTTGTATACTTTTGTGCATGTGTAGCATCTCTGCAGATACTTTTTCTCTTTGTCGCTGAATGTGTCGTGTAGCTGCACGCCCAGCAGGTTTATCAGGGCTCTTAGCGTGTTATCCAGCGTAGCTGCTACCACCTGCACTCCCTCAAGCGTATCTGCAGTTATCCAGCTGGAGAAAATGGAGTTGTTTTCTTCAGACACTTCTAGCGCCAGCGCTGCTAGCTCTATATCCTGCGCGCTTAGGGCCGTGTGTCCCATCTCTAGAGACTTTTCTGCTGCTATCTTTACATACTTTTCAGAGGGGTTTCTTATGTCTACTTTGCACATGTGCATGTCCATCAGCTCATTGCTCTTTTGGCACCTGAGCTCGTCTGCAACACTCTGCGGCATGTATCCCTGGGCATAGTCCATTTCAGAGAGCAGAGAGGAAATGACAGCAGAAGCATCAATAACGAGAATTGTTTTCATTGGAAGCTGAAGAAAAAATTTTAGATAAATTCAAACATTCGAAAAATAAAACAGAAACCAGCTGCTGGGTATCTGCTGAGTAGGGTGCTAGGCTATTCACACTCTCTCCATCTACTGTGCTCGAGATAATAATACTGTCTTCCGCATGCTTTTTATTCTAATTCTTTTCTAAGTGGTGTCTGTCTTTCTGATCTCCTGTAACTACTTTTCTTTGCTCTTAAACACGACTAGTAATCTCTCTATCTATAGATATGCCTATGGTGTGTTTTCTTTTCTTTGGTTGATTCGGCCCATCTTTCTAGGTGTTTGCGGTATGAATGAAGAAAGAGCCCGTGCATCAAAGTGTATTCCGCACCATTTGAACTTGGCTCTTGATACTGCTGTCAGTGCGTTTATAGTTACTGCACAATTTGATTTTGGGGCTGTTGTAAAAAGCCTGCACTTTGGGATGTTTAGAGACACTCCGTACTGAGACTCCATCTTGCCCATTCTTTCCAGCACTTTTTCGAGCTCTTCAGGGCTCCACGACAGAATCATTGAGTCATCCACGTATCGCATGGCTCTGGTCTGGTTCAGGTCTTTGTATATCTTATCGTCTAGCAGTGCCATGTAGTATGCACACACCTGCGATGAGAATCTAGAGCCCTGGTATATCCCCTTCACTCTTCTGTAGAATCTGTTCTTATGCTTTAGCATGGTGCTGTTGACATCCTGCTTTATCATCTTCTGCACGTCTTCATTGGTGAACTTGCACTGCGATTTGAACTTTCGGAAAACTCTTGGGGGCAGGTTTTTGAGGACTATGTCTCCCTTCCATGTTCTGTCGGTGGGGTACATCACGACTCTTCTGCTCCTTCGCTTTCCGTCTTCCGTGGTGTCCTCCCAGTTGAACACCTCGTACTCTCTTTTTCCCATCAGTTTGTTCAGCAGGCCGCTTTCGTTGATGATATCCAGTGAGATATTGTCAAAGCAGCTGCGTATGTCCAGCAGCAAAATGTAGAGAGGCCTTTCATCTTCGAAGTTTTGCTTGAACTCTTTTTTGAATGAAATTAACTTTGAAGAAATGCTTTGGGTCTTTAAGATAGAGTTGCAGAGCCGTGCTCTTGGAGGCTTTTTGTCCTCTTCGCTTTCCATCTCCCACTCGACTCTTTCCTCTGCCTCCCGTGTGAGAATTGCACACCCCATTCTTTCTTTCATGATCTGCACGTACTTGTCCGACGCATTGTAGATCTTTTTATATACAGCTCTGAATGTGCTTTTCTTTGGTATAACCGACATAACGAAAAAGCCTTCTGCCGGTGTTTCTGTCTCTTCACTGTGTTCTGTTTTTTCTCTCTCAGCTTCTCCCTGCTCTTCAACTCTTTCAAAATGTGTTCTAATGCACGCCTCTTTGAACGCGCTCTCTAGCTGTCTGTATCCTTTCTTGAAGAAAAAACGCATATCATCTGCGCCGGTGCCATTTACCACTATGTGGATGTCCACTAGATACGGTATGTACTTGGCAAAGATGTAGCTCACTGTTTCTGTTATGTACTTTTTGTAGGTCAAAGGGTCTCTGTTTTTTGCCTTTTTTTTAAGTTTCTTTCTAAACTCTGTGTGTATCTTCTTCATGTCTATTCCTTTCTTTTTGTTCAGCAGGAACCAGGCGATCTTCTTTCTTATGCGCTGCATGTCTCCCTGTGTAACAGCGTGCCTAAACACTTTCTTTATGACCGTAGACAGCATTCGCACAACTGTTTCTATTTTTATCTCGTGTTTGCACACTCCCGTGGGCTCGATATGTACACTGTTTTTCTTTTCTTTTGACTTTACAAACGAACTGATTATCCCCCATGTATTTACTGTTTTCAGCGATTTAAGCGTTTTTTCTATCTCCTGGGCATACTCTGCGAACTCTTCGCTGTATATGTCACTGTGCTTCGTTTCTTCTATTTTTTCTATTCGGTCTTTCCACTCTACTATTCCCTTTTTTTCTTTCTTTTCTCTGCCGCCCGTTGGCTCTATGCTAAAATTATCAGAGAAGTATCTGATGTAAGAGCTGCCTACCTTCTCTAGCACCGTGTACTTTGTGCACAGCTTGATCATCCCCGTGCTTCCTATCGCTTTGTGTATGTCTGCCCATGTTTTTGTGCTGAATCTGAGGTTGCACGGATTGTTCCTTTTCGACGAGTTGTACTGCTGCATCCTTCTTTTTCTTTCGAATATTCTGTCCGTTACATTTGACAGGTTGTACTCTGACTCCCTCTTATCTCTGTTTCCTATCAGATATCCTATCCCAGGCCCGTACACGTAAATACTGCTGTCCGCTAGTCTTCCTGCGATGTTTGCGTCAACTACCTCTGTTATGTGGGCGAGCTTGATTTGCGGCTCCCTTGGGATCTTCTCCATATCGCAGAGTGCTGCTAAAATTAAAAATAAAAGTATTTCAACGAAATGCCAAAAGACCAAAAAATCGACACAGATGGGAATCGAACCCACGAACCCAAAGGGTCACGGCTTAGCAAGCCGTCGCAATAACCATTCTGCCACTGTGCCTACGTTAGATGAAAACCTTTCGCCTCCTTTTCTTACACCTTTTTCTTTTATGGTGTGCTTTGTCTGTGCATATCTCGTGCAGTGGGAGTAGCGGCTGGTTTTTAGTTATTCTCATTGGTGGCTTATGCTGAAGCTGTGTGCATTGTGCATCTTACACTGTCCTGCATGCTCTTTGCTTTGTTCTTCATTCTGCATTTCTGCGAATTAGAGCGAACATTGGCATATTAATTAGATTTATATTTTGTGGGCAGGGCAATGAAGCCAATAAGCATCTTCTCTGGGAATGTGTCTACCGTGCTGTTCTATGTGCGGTCTAAAATAATGATGAGTTGCAGCTACCACAGCATGCGCAGATGTGTGTATAACGGCTCTTTTGGCGAAGCTGTGCTTTTTCATTTTCACGATCTCCTCGTCGCTGTGACAAGAATGCTTCCGTTTGAGAAAATATTGAGAATGTGTGTCATTTCCTACGGTGATGACGTTCTCGTCAGATGGGTCTGCAGACACCTTGAGGCAATTCTGTGCTCTTCTTCTCTCTCTTCGGTCTTCGACATTTTGCAGAGCTGCAACTCTCCGGATTTTGCAGAGTCTGTGGTGGTTTTTATTGAAAAAAGAGTCAACACATACATAAAAATATACGGAGTCTTTGAAATTTTAAAAGAATATTACAAAGAAAAAGACCCAGAAATATTCAACAGCGTGCGGGAAGAGTGCATGCATGCAAGACACGCATACCTGCGGACAGGGGCAGAGCTGCAGATGCGGATTATGCAGATGTTTGATAAGAATCGGCCAAACTTTTGCAGACACCTAAGGAGTGTAGAGTACCTGAGCATTAACGGGATATACTCAGAGATGAAGAACGAGTATCTTTTTGACTATGCAAACAGAGTCATGGAAAAGATGGAAGATATTAACTACAAAAACATGTCGCAGGAGAACATGGAAACACTCAGGATGTTCTGCTCTCTTCGCACACACTGGAAGGATCTTCTATCGTCTGAGGTGCTGGTTGATGACACTCTTCCCTGCTCGTATTTATTTGAAAATATCGACAAGTTTGACATTAGCAGCAGAGAAGACATAATGGTCGCAAACGAGATAGTGCAGGCATACGCGAACAAAAGAGACAACTTTATATCCTACATCATAGAAGAGTCTCCTGAGTACTCTCTGATGTACCACCAGTCCAATGAGGACGTGGGAATACAAATGCAGAAATTGCCCGATGAGATTATAAAAAGAAAAGTAAATGCTTTGGCGAGGTACTGCAACAGGGAAGAGCCGTACGTGGTGGCTGTCTACAAGAGGATTCCAGCAAAGTATCTACTACTGTTCTACTCTGTCGCAATTACCTGTTTATTATACCTAGCAGTGCCAGACACTGTTGTTATATACATCTTCAACACTATTTACAGAGTCCTCCAACTCTTCTCTGCATCGCTCAGCAAGATTGAAAACACATCTTCTGCCAGTTATAGTAGTGTTGATCCGTAGTAGTGTTAGCTAAATAACAATGGGTACAAAATAATGATAGACAAGAGAGTGCATACTGTGACAATGGTAGATACTGATGGTACAGAGTGCTTTGCAGTAGATATCCTATTCTTCTTTCTTTTTCTCTTTTTATTTCTTCTCTATCTGAACTCTTCTCAGTGGAGAACACAACCCAAAAATAAAATAATTTATATGATCACTAGGCGTTAGAATAATTTTCAATACGGATGGGTATTAGAGTGGTAAACAGCAAATAAACAGGCGGGGTGGCAGGGTGAAGATCAGTTGTATTTATTCAAGTATTTAGAAATCAGCACTACAAGCTGGTTTGGGCTGTTTTGCTTGCAATTATTTCGAGTCTCTGGATTGGGAGATAGTACTCTATCTTCTGCTCGCTGATTGCCTGCTTCAAAAACATAATGAACTTTGCCTTTCTCTGCAGATATGCCTCGTAGTTCTGCCAGTTGGTGGCGTGCTGCAGGTATATTTTCAGATGCAGCTTGTTCGTGTCCTCAAGCGCGTGGTAGTTGAACATAAAGTACGGCGAAAAGTCTTTTGGATGCTTCTTTATGAACTTTGTGATCTCTGTCTTCAGGTGCTGGATCTTTTCAGGAACCGTGTCGAACGATACCTGAAAAACAATATTTTCAGCCATCAGCCCGCTTCTTCGCACATTCACAATGGACTTCTGCAGGAGGACGTGGTTTGGGATGTATATCTTTGATCCGTTCCATTCGTAAAACACGGTGGAGAACACGTTCAGCTCGGAGACAACCATGTTCAGCTCTTCTTTGTCTATCTCCACTCTAATTCTGTCTCCGATGTCGTACGGATGCACTATAAATAAGAAGATCACGCTGTCAATTGCATTCTTCACGCTCGTCTGGAAGATAAACCCAAGCCCAAAGAACGTCCCAAAGACGCCCTTTACCACGTCATTTGCCGAGATGGTGGGAGAAAGAAGGGCAATCGCAGCAAACACGAAAATAGATCCCGTGATGAAATGGCTGACTCTAAGGAGCGCTTTGTCCATCTGCACCAAGCTTCTTTTCACTGCATATTTTTCTCTTTTTGTCTTCTCTATCAGCGTGGCAATGTCTTTCTCTGACAGCAATTGTGTCTCTGATAGGCCCAAAACGGAAACTATGTTGTCAACGTACTCTGAGTCAACGTACTTCTTCAGATGCCGTATCTGGAACTTCTTCCTGTCCGCAGCCAGCCACGTTGCTATCTTCTCTGCTCTTTTCTGCGACTCCTGTTTTATGTCCACAGCTGCGCCTATTCCCTTGTCCATGTGGTATATCTTTGTGTTCATTATTTTTTCAAACTCTTTGAATATTATCATTTTCTGTTTGACGTCTGTCAGGTCTTCAGGGACAGCCATGAACTTGGGCTTGAAGTACTTTTCGTTATCTTCTGGTATCTCTTCCTGCGAGGGCGTGTCTGTTTCTGCGCCTGCCTGCTGGTCCTGTGCAGGCTGCGAGAACATCCAGTATCTCTTTTTCTTTCCGTTTTTCTGCCCTTTTATCCTCTTCCTCACCACCTCGAGGGTTTTTATGAACTGGTGCTCGATCAGGCACTTTTGAATTCTCGAGAGATAGTTTGTGTGGTTGAACCCCATTCTCACCTTCTTGACAAATATGTCTTTCATTGTGATGACCAGCAGCGAAAGAAAACACGTGGTCAGCGACTGCTCAATGCCCACGCTGTGGCTTTCTTTTATCTTGTAGTCTACTTCGTTGAACTTACAATACACAACCGATCCAAAGACAAGGATCATGCTGGAGAGGAGGCTCGACACGCTATTCGTGTAGAACATCGCTAGAGTGAGAAAGTTCACTTTTTCCATCAAATATCCGCTCATGTAGTACAGGAACGTGTCTATCAGCGTAAACGCAAAAATGAAAGAGCTCACCACAGAGAGCGCGTCGGAGACAGCGTACTGCACCTTTGTCTCGTTCCTGTAGAGGTAGAACCTTCCGTCCAGTCTCGCGTAGACTATCAAATGCTTTAGCCCAAAGAGGAAAAGGGAAACAATGAATCCAAAAAAGTACAGCAGCGAGACTTCTTTCAGAGTGTGCGAGAATTTCTTCCACGGCGTGAGGGTGTGGTACAGTTTCGTTTTTTTGATATCAACTTCTTTCTGCTCAACCTCCTGTCTCTCCTCGTTTCCGCTTTCAACCGATGTGCTGTGCGATGTCTCGTGAGATTCTTCTTCTGTCATTTGTTTGTATACTCTAAAAATCTTTGCAATTAATGGTATATGTGCCAATGGTTCCAAGCGAGCTGGTTGTCAACGAAGCAGGGTGGAGACAGTACAAAGAGTGGCTGGGCAGGGACGCATCCGAAAAAGCGGTTGTGATGGGCAGGCCTGGGATAGGAAAAGAGACAAGCATCAGACTCATTAACAAAATACACAACTACAAAGAAGTCCACATAGACGGAATGCTCTCAAAAGAGGAAATAAGCGAAACAATCCAGAGCATAGAAAAAACAAGCAGAGCAAAGGACATCAAAGGAAGAAGCAGGATATTTGTATTCAGAGACGTAGATAGACAGTTTGTCAGGCAGATACTGGCGATAAAAAATCGAATGGTCAAAATAGTTGTGATTGTAGACGATGTGTCACTGGGGAAAACGTACTCCAGCGCAGAGGGAGGGTGCGAGGTGGTCAAGATGTACAGCGACATGCACAGAACGCACAGAAGAGCAGAGAACATCTGCAGGAAGATCGGAATAGTCATGCCCGATGAGATAAGCAGCAGAATAAGAGAAGGAGAGAAAATAGGAAAAACCGTTTCTGATATAGAAATATTCCGCAGAAACAGTAAGATAAAAGGTCACGCAGGGGTGGACACGGGAGGCATGGGGTACATAGAAGCGCTCGATAAAATACTGCACAGGAGAGGAGGAAAAAGAAAGAGCTATTCCGAGATTGAGAGAGTCTGCAGCCAGAGCGGGATACAGACAGTGCAGGATCTTCTCTTCAACAACTATCTGGAAAAGTGTTTGTCGATCGAAGATGCGTGCACTCTTTCTGAATACAGCTCGCTGTACGATGTGATTGGGAATAACAACTTGCTCGGGTACGATGCAAAGTGTGTTTCTGTCTACCAGTTCCACAATCTTCTGTACAACACAATATTCGTCAGCTTCAAAGGTGTGCAGAAAAAGACAGAAGCGGTGGAAAAGGGCCTTATCTACAACAATATGCCCATCAGCCGCTTGAAGGCGGATAACATCAAAGAATTAGTCTCGGTGCTTGTGAGAAAAGTGAAAAAACAGAGCACTCCTGGCCAGACAGACGAGTACACAAAGAGATCTATTAGGTACGTGCTTGAGGGATTGAAGCAGGCAAGTTTTATAGAGGAGAAAGACCTCATTACGATGCAGTCAATCGATATTATGCCCACGAACATCTGCAAAGTAAACATCCCCAGATACATTTACAAAGACGGACACTCTCACTATGTCACAAGAGACATAAGACTGAGCGAAATACTTGAATAAAAAGATTCACACTGTTTAATAGACGGCCGTTATCCAACATGTTTGTTCTTATTTCAGATACAAAATTTCATACACTGAGTTATTATCTGGCTCTTTATTAAAAGATGTAGTGATAAGAGATAGAATTAGCAAATAAATAATACAAATTTAGCATTTACAGGGACTCTAGTATGTGAATGTATCGAAGTGCCTGGACGGCCAGCACTTGCATGTTCAGTACAAGCGGCTTATTGTGCGATGTGACTGCTCCAATTATACTTCTGTGCATTTCCTGCTTTATTATTTCTCTATTTTCATCGAAGTACTTTTTACTCAGCAGGACCCCACTGCTCACCGGCTCTTTTTTCTGCGTAATGTGATCGTATCTTTTTCCTATTACGGGGGTTGCTCCTTCCAAATTATACTTTATAATGCTTGTTTCGACAAGGTACACTTTGTCTTCTGGGATCTGCTTTGGCGTGGCTATGATCTGTGCGTTCTCTGGCTGCTCTTGTATCTGCCAGGGCGCATACACTTTTAGTCCTTCTGGATGGAATTTTTTATTGCCTGGCAGGACCCTGAATGGAAGTGAAATGTTTTCCACTCTTTTGTTCTGGCGCAGCACTTCATTGTATGTCAGCAACTTGCACAGGTGGGACTTAGGGTATATCCTCATCGATACTTCTTTCTGTGTCTTTGATCGCATTGTGTGCACTTTTGTTTTTGCATCTTTTATGTGCCCCACCCATCCGATGCTTTTCGGGTATATTACATATCTTCTGTGCTCAGGGTCTATTCTGTACAGCGGATGGAGCAGTCCTTCCCTTCTGGTGGCTGGAAGGGTGTTTATGTGCTTGCTATCGTATGCATAGAATGGGCTGGATATCTCTGTACTTCTAGACACTTCGCATTCTAGGGCCTGTGCTACTTTTTTATGTGCGTACAGAGTGTGATTTATCACAGTTCCGTGCACATCAATGGACACATGGATGGACTCTTTGTCGTGTTTTCTGTTTGGCGATCCATCTAGCTCGCTCTCAATGATTACAGCGCCGCCTGAGACTATCTCTAGCGACTCATCGGCCGTTATTTTCTTTTTTGCAGATATTTTGTAAACTATTCTGCAGCTGATTCCAATAGATCGCAGGTGCAGAAAAAGGTCTAGCTTGCTGGCAGAAGAGAGCTTTCCCTTTTCGCGCATGTACGTATTGTACGGCGATGCATGTGATGCAGGAGCAAATGTGCTTTGTGAGATAGCTGCAAGTGTCTTTTTGATGTAGAAAGAAAGAACACACACTGCAAGACAGTTCGAGATATCTGGTTTTTTTGCAGATAAAACTATTTCTGCGCTGGTGCTGCTATCCTCAGCACTTGAGAACACGTTCATCTAGAGGCAAAAATAAAAGCAAATATTTTGCATCTTTGAAATGGAGGCATCTGCCATCTTTCCATCAAACTCTACAAAAAGAAAGAAATCCTGCGCGGCCAATGACAGTGGCAAATAAGACGGGAAGAAGATGGTGTTTTGTTCTGGTGGGGATAGCCGATGGCTACCGGCTGGAGGAGGCTCTTAGAAAAGAAAAAAGAGTAAGATACGCCACATGGTACTTAATTAAAAAAGAAAGAGTGGACGCCCGGGGGTACATAGAGCTCAGGACGCCTTTGAAACAAACAGGAATAAGAAAGATCTTGGGAGACACAAGCATTGTGTGCTTTGCCAAAAGAGAGAGAGAAGAGATAATTAACGATGTTGAAAAGAACAGGAATAAACACAACGAGCTGTTCAACTACGGAGAAAGAGAGCTAAACAAAGGAGGAAGGCCAAGAAAAAGGAAACCCGTGAAAGGTGAAAAACCATCGAATAGCTTCTTTGTTCTATCATCCTGCATCCTCACTAAAAAGTAGAGCATCAAAAACGCTCAAAGTTCAACTGAAAAAGGCTATGAATGCAAAGGGATTATCCTGCAAAAATACTGTATATATCTAAAAATAAAACAATGTGCTACTTATTTATTTTACACTCTTAGCTACAGATGCTTCTATCTAGACCTGCACTCTAATGTTACACAAGATAGATGAATGATTTAGAAGCATTTTGTGTCTTGTTTATACTACAATTTATATTACAATATTAAAACAGCTTACAGATAGCTCGAACAATCCGTTTTCTTTTCACTCTAGCACAGCCTTATCTATTTCCTTAGACAGCTCTTTGAGCAGAATAACCAGGCCCTCGCATGACACGTTTTCGTCTTTTAGCAGAACACCGCAGTGCATCAGTATCTCCTCCGAGACGCCGCTTTTGATTATTTTGTCCGCTGTCTGCAGTGTCTCTTCAATGCTCATTACAAATATTTAAAATTATAAAATTTACTATTTATGAAGTGGATAGAAAACTTAGCCAAGAAAGCAGACCCTCCTGCCGACTACATAGGACAGTATTTGGCAAACAGAATAATGCACACAATGCTGCTCTTTGGTGCGATTGTTTCTTTGGTTTCAGGCTACATCTACAAAGACATATTCGTGGTGGCGTATGTCTACTTGGCAATTTGTCTTCTGATGCTGGCCACGGTAGTCCCTGCATGGCCCATCTACAGAAGAAACCCTGTCTCTCCCGTCTACAAAAAAGCAAAACATGAATAGAAGAATGAACAAATAGTATGGCAAGAGAGCTGGAGAGAGCAGCAGCAGAATAAGTATTTGCTATCGCGTCTTTTGTTTTTAAGTTAATAAAAATGAATGTATTTCTTTTGTTTTTAATGGTATACTGTATGGATGTAGACAGCTGGTGTAGATAGATAAAAGTAGCAGCAGCGGACTACTAGCAGCAGAAATGCACTAAGAGTGATATAACCTAAGAACAGCTTAAGAACAAATTGTAAATATTGTAGATGGCCTTCTACACATAGATACTTCGTATATATTTGCTAAATTAGACAAATGGCAATGGCTGATGTATGTTATGACTGGCTGTGCAATATAGATGCCTACCTTTTTTCTGTAAATCAAACTTTTTTGTGCTCTAGTGGGTGCTAGTATGCATTTTTGCAAGTAGTACATTCTTCTAAAGAATGCCCAGCTAGTGATCAGAGAAAAGAAAAATAAAATAGTTCACAAATAGCGCAAATGCCACTGCAGTGATGAATGAGGCTTTTTTGCTGTCTGTGGATGCTCTCCTGCGGTTTATAGGTGCTGCGGGAGCAAAACATGCTGATTGCAGGCTGAATAAATTAAAGGATATTTTTCTTTTAATGTGCAATGAGTTATACATTGTGGAGAGTGTTGGGTGTGCATCCTCTTCACTGCACTCTATTACTACCATGAGAATAGTGGAGATAGGGAACGAACTGCTGTACTCTGAGGTGCTGGTTGACAAAGAAGGAAGAATTCCGATTTTTAACATAATCGATAGAAACTCGAAGATACAGAAGAAAGGAGTAATTGTGATGGACAGAAACAGGTACCAGCTCGGAAGAGAGTATTTCCTGGACAGAGAGAGCAGGCCCACAGGCTATGGGCTGAACATCAACGGAAGCATCTACGTCCTGAAGTACCGAATGACAGGGACAGAGTACACCAGGGCATACTTTTCCGAAACAGAAATAATATTGAAAAACGATCAGCCAAAAACAAGCCCCAGGATAGACACAAACGACACATCGCAGAAGATATCAATCTATCCAAACCGGTCAAAAGAAAGAATAATAAGCATAGACGTAGCAGAATGCACAAAAAAAACAACAGAAATACACACGAAAATAATAAACAGCCCAGAGTCAATAATCTACATCCTAGGCGTCCACGGATACAAAATAGATAACGGAATAGACAAGAAAGTATCGCTGGTTCTGATCAGCAGCAATATAACGAGCGAGCAGGTGATGCAGTGCATTATCAAATACAACATGTACATCTCTACTGGGGTAAAAGAGATAGTGGATGTGAAAAAAAGCACGGTGATTGAGTCCAACTATTTCCTGCAGGATATGCAGATAGGGAGGCCTATACTGACCAGCCAGTCATTCTACTACGATCTTCTGTACCATGTTTTGCTGGAGCACAGAGTGCTGATTGTGTCGCAGGACCACAACGTAATAGTAAACTACATACAAAGCATACTCACATGCATACTCCCGTACAGGTGGAAGGGTGTGCTGATGGCCACGATTCCCGAAGTGTTTAACAGCGAGTACAAAAAGCTCATTGAAGCAACCATCCCGTACCTGATAGGAATACGGGCCACTCGGTCAGAGATCAAAGAAATGGACAAAAACATTCCTGAAAAAACAGTTATAGCGTACGTGGACGAAGACAGGATCGTGGTGCACGCAAAAACAAAAGAAAAAAAGAGCATGCTGAATAAAATATACAAAAATATGAACAACAGGCGGTCTATCCCGTTCTACCAGAGCATACTGAAACAGATGGAGTTTAGGTGGCCAGTTCTGAAAGACCAAATGAACATCCTGATGGAGGTGATCAGCACAGAGGCTTGCTCAGCGAGGGAAAAGCTGATCAGAAAACTTGCAGGCGATAAGCAAGCGAGCAAGCTGAGAGACTTCATCAACGGATACTCTGACTATTCTCGAGAGCTGCTCGAGTATCTGCCCAGGAACAAAGAGTTCTATGCAGAGTTCCTCGGCACCACGCTGTACAATGAAGGAGTGAGCAATGAATACGTGCGAGAGGTGAAAGAGGACGGGCTGGACACAAGAGATCTAGTGACTATTATATGGATCCTGTCCTTTGTGGCAATTGAAGGCGTAAAGAAGAGCCCAAACCACCAGGAGATTAGGTTCGTGGTGGAGGCATTCCTTATTAAGTACCTAAAACAGTCGTACCAGGCAGCTGACGCCTTGCTGATCAACCTATTCTCTGTTTTTTCTTCTCTAAACATGTACGATATGATCATCTACGTATCCTCGGTGCTGAACGACAAGGGCATTCAGCTGACAGACGAAATGTGTTCTGCGCTGGTTCCTTTAATTCCCTCTGACACGGTGCATGAGCTAAGAAAGGGAGGCTCGTACATAAATCCGTGGAACAGAAAATCTGCACACAAAGAAGTAAAAGTGCCAGTGTGCGCGCACAGAAGTCTTTGGCACAAAATGCCATTTGTATCAAGCAGCATGGTAAATACGCTAAGAAGCTATGTGTGTGTAGAGAGAGAAGTCCTAGAAGAGAAAAACAGCGAGCATCTATTAATGGTCTTAAACGCATTTGATAAATACGACCTACCGTACTGATGCTCCACTATTAGAATAAAGAGTCTTTATTTTGTGTTATTGTGTTTATTTCAGTCCAAATAACAGCTTTGTCAAACTGATTTGCACTTTTTTGGGGGTAGTATTTTTTTGGATTATCCAAAAGAAACAAAACAATTACAAAGCGTAGATAAGTTGTACAGATACAGTTTCATTGCAGAAAGTGCACTATCGCATACCAGTCACTAAATGCTAGCTGAAATACAAGCATAATTCACAGAGAGACAGGATGCTCTACTGTTCTTGCCCTTGCATAGACTATATTTACTTAGACATTTTATTTTTTGTTCTTTCACTGTGAATCTGGTCTGCTATTTCTTACATTCTCCGGACACCTGATGTTCCCTCTCGGATGTACGTCTGGAATAGAACGTTGGCGTTGTGGTACATGCCGTCCTTTAGCGACACAACCACAAACTGCGAGCCTTTGAACTCTTTCTGTATCATGCGGCCCATGGCCTCGGTGTGAGATGCGTCGAGTGCTGCGTCAATTTCATCCAGAATGTACAGGGGAGAGGGCTTTGTTTTAAGAAGGGCAAATATCAGACTGAGGGCGCACAGAGACTTTTGCCCTCCGCTGAGCTCAGTAAGACCCTTCTTCCATGTGCCTATTTTTACATGCAGCTCCACCCCGTTCATGGGCGATCCGTTGATAGCCTCCAACTTTGCATCGCTGTTTGGGATGAAGTACCGTATGTACTTTCCTATTCTTTCATTCACAGAGTGGTATATGCCTTCGATTGCTTCTTTTTCAAGGCCGTTCAGCTTGTTTAGAGACTCTTCAATTGTGGCCTTGTTTTTCTGCAGTTTGACTATTCTTTCTTTCAGGGCCTTTTCAATCTCTTCGTTTCTCTGGAGTATTTCAATGTTCTCTTCGTTGACGTCTTTTCTCGGGATAGCTCGGACGTATTTTAGCTCTTCTTCAATCGAGGCAAGCCGCTCTTCCAGCTCTTCTTTTGTTTGGCTTACACTTTTTCTTTTTTTTATGGTTATATGTTCTATTTTTCTGTACTGTATGTCGTTCTTTATTTTTTCTTTTTTTATTTCAGCGATTTCATCTTCTATCCTTCTTCTTTCTCTTGTCTGTATTGATCTTCTGGCTTTGTTTATCTCGTTGTTTTTAATGCCCTCGAACTTCTTTATCTCCTCTCTGTCGATCTCTTCTTTTATCCTGCTTTCTCTTTCTTTTGACGCTCTGAGCTTCTCTTCGGCGTCCTTCAGTCTTTCCTCTGTGCTTTCTTTCTTCTCATACTCTGCGTTAAGAATGTTTCGTATGCCTGTGAGGCTCTTTATTTTTTCTGATACACTTTTTATCTCTTCCTTCTGCACTTCTGCCTTTCCCAGGACATCCAGCTCTGCTTTGGCGTGTGATATGCCTTCCATGAGTTTTTCTTTTGCTTCGGATACTCTGATGTACTCTTTGAGCTCTTCGAGCTTCTTAAAGCTGCATTCTTCCAGCAGACTCCGCACCTGTTTCTCTCTGTTCTGCAGACTGGTTAGCATTTCTTTGTTATTTGTCTTTTCAAACTGGTACTTTCTTACATCGATGCTTCCTCCCGTGATGGTTCCTCTCTTATCAAACACCTCTCCTTCTATTGTCACCGAAGTGATGCCTTCGCTGTCTCTTAGCTGCACTGCTGTCTTTCTGTCTTTGCTGAGCGCATATCCTCCCGTCAGGTACTCCATAGCTTTTTTTATTTCTTCTGGGTACTCTATTGCGTCGATTAGAGGAATGCCGCCGTGCTTCCTTGCTGCTGCCTCTTTTCTGGGCTCCATTCTTCGTCCTATGATTTTGTTCAGCGGTATTACGTCCACTCTTCTTCCTTCTTTTGACGCCTCCTGCAGGACCTTCTTTCCTATCTCTTCATTCTCGACTATGACATACTCTTTTCTTCCTCCTATCACCACGCCCACTGCAACTTGGTGCTCTTTCTCCTTTACTTCGATCAGCTCTTTTACTTTGCCGTACACGCCTTCGATTGCAGGATATCCCAGCTCTCTTTTTATTTTTTCTATCCTCCTTCTTATCTCCTCCGGTGCCTCTGGTTTTAATTTTCTGTGCTTTTCTATGCTCTCAATGGCCTCCATCTTTCTGATCCCTTTTCTCTCGCTGTTTTTTATCTCTTCTTCCAGCTTGCTGATATCTTTTGCCATTTTCTCTATTTTTATGCTCAGTGTTTCTTTTGCTCTTTCTTTTTCAAGTGTTCCCTTCTGCCTGCCTGCCTGGTGCAGTGCTCTCTCTTTTGCCTCCAGCTTGGCGAGTGCATGCTCTATCTCTTTCTTCAGGTTGTTCTCTATGTAAGAAATATTCTCCTGCTCCTCTTCGTCGCTTTCTTTTTTTTCTTTTGTTTTCCTTTTTCTATCGGCTTCTTTTTCTTTTCTTTCTTCTTCTGTCTGCAAGTACTCTGCCATCTTTCTGTACTGTCCCTGGACTTTGAATATCTCAGTGTCTGCTCTCTCTACTGTCTTCCGCATCTGTTTTATCTCCTCCTCCTGCAGATCGATCATCATCTTTCCTATTTCTCTGCTCTTGTTGTCTATTCTCTCCTGTATCCCGGCTATGTCCTCGTCTTCTACCTCTGCGCTCGCCATTTCCTTTGTCTTATTCTCTATCTCTGCCTCGATTTCTTCGTTTCTCTTTTCTATTCTTTCTTTCTCAGCAACTGCCAGCTCTGCCTTCTTGTACTCCAGATTCTCCCTGCACACCTTCACCTCTTTCTCAAGGAACTGCTGTTTCTCAGCTGCCTCTTTGTGTGCGTAGTACTCGTCTCTTTCTTTGCGCAGTCTTTCCAAAAAGGGAAATATTGTTTTTGATAGGGTGTCCTGTGTTTCCAGCAGCTTTTTTTCCTTCTTTTCAAGAGTTGTGTACGCTTTGTACTTCTCTGTTCTGTACACGCTCGTTCCCGAGCACTCCTCCAGAAGGGTCAGAAACTGCGTGCTTTTCATCGACAGTATTCTGCTTACTCTTCCCTGCATGACAATGAAGTACGGTGCCTGTTTTTCGACTCGCGCGCCTTCGTTTGTAAACCCTGCTTTGCTTGATGAAAGGCCCACACACTGCAGCAGCCTTAGCACAGTTTTCGTGCTTACGTTGTGGTCATTCAGCAAATACTTTGTTTTTCCTTCTTCGGAGATGATTCTTGTCAATTTTATTGTGTCGATCTCTTCGTATCCCACAGGCCCTTTGTCTTTCTCTTTGTTGCTAAATACAAGCGACACCTTTGCCGAGCCCATGGTTGTCTTTGACTGCTTGAATATGAGATCCTTCATGCTGCTGCTTCTTAGGAGACGAGGCGTATCCACCCCCAGCACAAAACATATTGCATCAAGAATATTGCTCTTTCCTGTCCCGTTCAGCCCTGTTATCCCAGTGAACGATCTGTCCACGGGCCCTATCACCGTCCTGGATCCGTAGCTTTTAAAACCTTCTATTTCCACGCTCTCTAAATGCATAAAAATTTATTTTCAACAATGTCTCTTCAATACTTACTCACTCTTCTTCCTTGGCACTACGAAAACGGGCTATCTGGGCTGTTTGTAGAGAGAGTCGAAAATGTGCTGAGGAATAGCGAAGAGGCTCTGCACTCTTCAGAGTCCGCCATGCTCTGCTTCAAGTGCAGAAGGATTATGGTGCCTGCTGTAAACTCCACTGTGCGCCTGCATAACACAGTGGTAGCAGTGTGCTGTGCGCACTGTAAGTCATCTACGTCTTTTAAAGTGCCTCCTGTCTACAAGAATGCATACATAAAAGACTCGTACACCATTGATAGTTTTTTATCCAGTGCCTACTAGATGGCTTAATGTTTAAGTTTTAAGTAAAGAAAGGCTTATTATTCAGCAGAGTGCTGTCTGTTTATTTCTGTAGGTGTGTCTATATAACAGATAATTCTTGACTGTTCTCGAGATGGATTGCGGCATAGAGCGCAGAATGTGAGAATTAATTAAATTTTTAATCTAGTTTAATCTAGTGTAATCACGCTACTTTTAATTCATTTAAATTAAATTAAAAAATAGAAAAGCATGCTTTGCCAAACATCTTGCTATTAAGCGCACTACTGTACTACTGCAATGTCCTAGTGGATAAAGACTGTGTTTATGTTAAGACTTTTTTATTTTGAAAATGAAATATCTTCGCTCCTTGTTGTTTCCTGCACTTTTACTGCTTTATCTTACACCCGTATAGTCTTTGAGCCTTCTTATCTCTAGAGGCTGAGAATGTATTTTTATCTGTTCAGGCTTACCATCTCCTAGTTATCCTGTTTTTAAGCTCGTTTAACTATCTATCTTTTTTTGTGTGTGTGGGGTATTTGGAATTAATAGGAGTGTTTACTATTGTTTGTTTTTGTTTTTATCAATCCTTTTTTGAAGGGTTTTTTAATATCTGTTTGTTTTCCTCCTGTCAGTGTTTGTTTGTCTATCTCTTTTTTGATATGCATTTATCATTTCTTGTGTATAAATAGCATGTAGGTTGCTTGTTCACATGAAAAAAGCATCTTTTGCTCTGGTCAGCATTTTAGTACTTATCTGCAGATTAGGGTTGTGCGACAGTAACTCGCAGCATAAAAATGTCAGAATATTGAAGGACATGCAGAGATCGAAAGTTAGAGCGGGGGGTTTACCAAAGATTGTCCCAAGCGCTTTGAACATCGCGTCTTCCCAAGTAGAAACAAGCAAGCCGCCTGTTCCTATGCATGTCTCGGTTGACAATAGCACTTTAGAGTACGTAGACGCTACAATCGAGGTTGAAGCAAAGCATTTCTACCGTCTGGCGCACAGTCTTCCAAAAAAGAGATTCATAGATAGGTATTACACCATACTCATCCCAGCAGGCGAGTCAGTTGCCGCAGAGGGGCTAAAGCAGGCCTTTCTCCCCATCTCCGACATAAAGATTCACTCAATAGCATACAACGAAAACAAAAACTTGCTGTCTGTTGTGTTCAGATGGGAGGATATGCAGGACTATGTAAAAAGAATCTACGAGAAATATTTTTTCAGCAAGAGCATTGACTTTAAAGATGCAGAGCTGCAAAGCTATTCAGACATACTTTCTAGCATACTGAAAATAAAGGTGATCTTCAGAAAAGAGCCTCTGATCATATACGATGTAAATAAGGAGTGCCCAAAGACTGGAGGCCTAGCTAGTGCGCCACTGAAAATAAGCCTCAAGTCAAGCGCCAAATCGCCAAAGAACAAAAAGTTCAGAGTAGGAACCTCCTGCTCAATCAGCGAGATCCTGGCCGACTCTGTCTGTTTCAACGTAAATTGCAAAAATGTCCTGCAGAAACCTGTCAATGTGCTCCACGACATGTCAAGCGACAAAATGATAGTTGATTTTTGGGACTTGGTCGCTTCCAAAGTGTTTGCAAACTCAGAGCTTGTAAGCTCCATTATATGCAATGAATTCAGTAAAAATTCTGCGAATAAAAAGTACACCGATCCAGAGTTGTCTGCAGTAGACAATGTCCTAGGCGCTCCAATGCCGTCTTTGAGCTCAATTGCCCGAAGTTTCGGAAACTCAGCAAAGAAGCCGCTCTACCGCTCTCCGTATGTATACGTTTCGAAAAAAGACACTGCAAAATCGGGATACAACCTTGCAGCTGGAAGCATAATACCATCTCCCATTCTGGAAAAGAAATTCACGCTGAATCTGTTTGGCACCTCGATGCTCACAGAAAATGCATATACGGTATCAGTGAACATGAGCTCCATTGTAGACTCTGCACAGAGATCTGTCTTCTTTAACCAAGAGTCGCTCAAGAATCTCCTTGTAATTGTAGAGAATCTCATTGCAAGCATGCTGTACGACTCAAACAACTGGTACGCACAGAAAACGTTCATAGGCCTTACACAGGTAATTAAGCCAGCAATCAACTATGCAATCATGCACAACGAAAACGTGGCTCCTCTTGCAGAGGCAGTATACTACCACGTGATTCATGTGATGCACAACGCAAGAAAACTCAAAGTGCTGGACCCCAACGCAGTTGGCTCGCTCTTTGAAGACATAAACGAAGTCCACCAGCTTGAAAACCTCGGAAACAAGTACTATCTTGAAGAAAGAATTGTCCGATGCGAGGCATTTGACTTTAAATTCAAGAGGGCAATACTTGGGTGCTGCTGCACGAGTGACTACACTATATCCGAAGGATTTGGAAGCGTTGAGGTCACTGAAACAAAGCAAATGGTTTTGGAAACGTGCTGGTGTGCGCCAATACAGGAGGCCGTTGAGCAGTACTGTCTTGCGCCTGAGTTCACAGTCACTTTGCCCGACAGCAGATGCCCTGGCAAAAAACCCTCGAAGGACAGCAAGGAAGTCAAGAAGCCCACAGCTGCCAAGAAAAAGAGCTTGTCTGCTGCACCAAGTCCCAGTATGTTCAGCGCTACAACAAGAAAGAGCCTCAGTGTAGTTTCAATAATAGGGGCTGTAGCTGGAGTTGTCTCTGTGGGTTCATACTATGCATTCTTTAGATAAAACAGTCTTTAGATACAATCTAATAAATGTGATACATATCTTATCTTTTTCCTCTCGTCCATGCTTGAAAAGTGTACACTTTTTGTCTGCTGGAAGTCGCAGTCTGTAGGATACTTTTTAAAAAAAGTGTACTGCTATTTTATTTGTACACATATAAAATAATAAAATATGAGTATAAATAACCCGAGAATATTATAAACACTCTGATCTAGGCTAAACTTCCTTACTTTTTCCACAGGCTCAAAGAGTGCCAGGATATGTATTATTTACACAGTATCAGAGGAAGAGGACAGACAAAGTGTCTTCAAGGGTAATCAGATTCTATTACACTCCAACAGAAAGCTACTTCATTGGTTAGTTTATACATGTAGTGTGGATTGGGAATACAAATTATGCAGTGCAATTAGTGTGTGCGAATTATTTTTCATAAATTTACACACATCTTCTGTACCGGTCTTTCTCTTTCCATCTTTGCCGAGAATTCTTAGACTCCAGCAGCCCACAGGATGTGAGAGCGCGAATAGCATAAAACATTTTCAGCTGAGAAAACATAGTTACATTCGCAACTTAAAACACACAATAATAAAGAACATATCCATGCGGATGTGTGACAATGTGTGAGACCATCTATTTAAAGACAGAGAAGAAAAAGTGCATGATTTTGCACATGCTTCTTCTGCTTGGGTTGTGCCAGGCAAAGAGATACATAGTTCTTTTCAAACACGACATTTCGCAGGCAAGCATACAGAGCCACGCAGACTGGCTGGAGACCGCAGAGGTAAGAGGTGATACCATTAAGGGCTTCGGAGTGGGAGGTGTTCGAGGATACTCAGCTGACATGCCTGAATCAGTTGCAAATGAGATTAGAAAAAGAGAAGATGTTCTGTCCATAGAGGAGAATGCCGAGTACAGAATACAAATAGACAGAGACCAAGAATATGCTGGCGCTTCGTATCCGCACTTTCTGAGGGAGGAGTACGACATAGAGTACTTCGCTCCGCTAAACAGCACAGCAAACGAGAGCCAGCAGTCTATAGAAAAGAGCGAGAAAAAAGTGAAAAAAATATCCACACAGCACAACATCATTAAAGGAAGGAGGCCCTTTCGAAAAAACCCAGTAAAAAAAATATACAGACCGCACAGAAACAAGCCGCATCCTCTCTTTGGGTTTTCCAAAGAAGACGGGAACAGCGGCAGAAAGATAGCGCTTCCTCCAAAAGAAAACATCCAGCCTATTTCGCAGCGGACAATGTTTAAAAAGCTGCACTATCCATTCACGAGCAAAAACCTAGCAGCGCGAGGCTCTGTGCCCTGGGGGCTGAGCAGAATGTCGCAGGGAAAGACGGTGTATGCGCTCGACACGTTTGTGTATCCAAAGAGCGCGGGGAAGGGAGTGTATGTCTACGTGTTGGACACAGGAATAGAAGCAGAACACAGCGAGCTAAAAGGAAAAGTGGAGAGAGGAATAAACATCGTTGAAGGAAACCTGGAGCCAAGGGATGACCACGGGCACGGAACACACTGCGCAGGAATCATAGCAGGAAACACAGTCGGAGTGGCAAAGAACGCCACGCTGATTCCTGTGAAGATACTTACATCAGAGGGCAAGGGAAGCACAGAGTTTGCAGTGCTGGGCTTAATATACGCGATGAAAAGCTACCACCAGAGAATTAAAACAGAAAAACACCCGCGCGCAGTTGTTAATATGAGCTTAGGAGGAATAAAAAGTGAAATACTGAAGGAAATAGCAAAAAGAGCAATAGCCACGGGGCTCACCATTGTGGCCGCAGGGGGGAACGATGCATCGAATGCCTGTGGATACTCTCCTGCATCTATACACCAAGTTATCACAGTCGGTGCTGTGAACAGAGAAGACGACATTGCAGAGTTCAGCAACACGGGAGAGTGCATTGACGTCTATGCGCCCGGGGTGGAGATAGTCAGCTCTTTTTTGAACAACACAATGAAGGCTCTGTCAGGCACTTCAATGGCAGCACCGCATGTCTCGGGGCTGGCTGCCCTGTACCTGGGAGAGCAGTACATGGAGCCGCACAAGCTGAAGATGCTTATCAAGAGCGACGCGCACACCTCTGATATGATACGCATTGCAACTGCTAAAATACTGAATCTTCGGCTAGAGTAACTTATTTCAAAATAAGATAGAAAGAGAAGCAGCAATACAACCCTACAGATATTTTTATTCCTAAATATTTCCCAATTAGTCCATATATCAAAAGCATTCTTTCTTTTTAATTGGTCATTGATGTGTTTTTATGAAGGACAGCAGTACGTCTGAGAACAGCTAGTGTTAAGCCATAGAATTTTAATTAAATTTTTACAATCCCTATTTTTATTCACAGTAGTTGTGGAGACTTTTTAACTTATAGTTTGTGCTAGTATATAATATGCTTTATCTTCAGCCTCCTGCAGGCTTCATCAATATCTGCTATTGTGACAGGATGCTTGCTCGTCTTGGCTTTGAACATGCCCTTTACATCTGTGTCTATTTCAGGCTTTTTGGACTTAATTGTGCTTATCTTGCACGCCATGCTGATTATGTCAAACACGATCTCGCACGCTAGAAATCCCAAAATGTCCAAAAGATCGTCTTTTATCTTGTAGTCTGTATTAAGGAACTCTTTGAACCTTTTCCCTTTTCTGAACGTAAATGATGCCTGTCTGCACTCTGTGAAGTCTAGGTACTCTTCCTTTGTCATTCCCTCCGTCATTTTGTCGATGGCATACAGCCTGCCGTGCATTTCTTCGTATCTCTCGTACACGTTCTTTGGGAGCCAGCTGTACTTCAGCTTTGTCTCTGCAGTGTTTCTGAGAGAAATAACGTCTCTGTTCACTTTGTTCCTTACGTCTTTGAATGTGATGTAGTTTGAAAGCTTTTTAACTCTGTATGGATTATTTCTCATCAGAAACACAATGTCTTCTATGCTTATTTTCTTGCTTCCTTTCGTTTTTGATATCTCGTGTGCCTTGCTCAGCAGTATCTTCATCTGCACGTAGATGATCTGTTCCATGTACGCGCTGGACTCTTTTTCAGGCATGCGCACATCTCCGCACGTGTACATCATTGCCTCGATCTCCTGCGAGTACATGTTTTGGCCCTTCTCTTTGCTGTCCTTCACAAGGGAGCTGTACTCGGTTTTGCTGCTGTTTGGCATAAAATATTTTAGTAAAGAACACACACCATTAATATTACTTGGCCAGTAAAAACTATCGATGCCAAAAAAAGCAAAAAGAGAGGAAAGGGGAGTAAGCGAAGATTACGCATACTTAATCAGCCAGGGATACTTTGCCGATCTGTCAATTAGTGAAAGAGGATACAAAACGTTTTTAAAGAGTACATCTCTCTTTTATGCACAGGACTCTCTCAAGACAGCATGGCTTCTAAAACAAGAGGCAAACTCTGTCTACTACGATAACCCTCCCAAGGCATACAGACTGTGGCTGGAGTCTCTGCTGCTGTACATGGAGGCACAAAGGAGCCTTGCAAACAGCCAAGAGCTGATCATCGAGGTAATTGCATTTGCGGAGTCAATATCCAAGTTTATACAGCCTAACCACGTAAGAGCTAGGAGGATATTTGTAACTGTAAAGATATCCCTCGAATATCACTTAGCAAACATTCAGAGCCATTTTTCTAGAGTGAACAGCGTAATTCAGAGGGCGTATTTAAATAAAGTCGTTGTAATACCGCACACCCATCTGGGGATGTACATAAAAGAGAGCTTGAACAGCATATATTACAACTGAGTGGAAAAATGGGCAGAGAACAATGGAGAAGAAAAATGAGACTTGAAAATTAAAATATTCGTGGACAAGTTAACAAACAAACAGCACTGCAGGCATACTGTAGTTGAGATATCAGATGGAAACAGAAAAATGACTGTTTTTATTGAGGATAAAGAGACAGTTTAGATCAGAAGTGATAATTCTGTAAAGTTGGCTGGTTTATATTCTATGTTTATTATAAGTTACATGCACGCATTGACAAAGAGAAGCAGAATGCATGTTGCTGCTGTAAAAATATGCACTAGCACCGTTAGCATTGTGACTCCCTTTGTAAAAAAGTGCACAATAAACGAAAGAGCAACAAAGACGAGAAAAAAGCCTATGACACTTTTGAATATTATCTGCTCTTTTCTTATCTCCCTTTCGCACAGCTTTTTCGCATCAAACACGTATCCCAGTATTTTGTTCTGTTCTAGGTACATGTGAAATATGCTGTTCGTGTGGTAGTCGTTCTCTGTGCCGATCCACTCGCTCGAGAGAATGACGGGGTTGGAGTGCGCCAGCTCAGAAACTGCTTCAGGCGAGTCTTCCAGCACCCGGGAAAGCGTTTTAAAAAGCTCTTTGTCTTTGCTGTTCATCAGCTCGCTTAGCTCAAGATACTTCAGAGCGTAGTAGTAGATGCTTTTTATGTGGCATTTCATATTTGGGTCCACAACGTTTTTCTTGCACACCGAGATGACGTTGGGGTTGTTGTGGGACACGATGAATCTGTGCATGTTTATGCACTCTGCGAGATAGACCATTCCTTTGCCCACAACTTCTGTGGAAATGTTGTCGTCATGGGAAACATCATCGGCGGACTCCGCGGGAATGACCAAGCCCAGGACAAAGTCTCTTTTTTTGTTAAGAGATTCAATTACAAGACTTAAATACGTGCGCATGCTGATTGGCTCTCTGTCTAGTATTTCTATCTCTCTGTCTACTTTTCCCCTTCGAATGAGCCTAATAGACCCATTGGCATCTGTCATTAATAACAAATATACTTTTTCATTTATTTTGCAATGGAGTTTAACCGAGAAAGTGAGGTAAGAGAGCTGGAGAGACAGTTCAACGACTCAATAGAGCTGCACGACGTAGGAGGCAAAGAGAAGAAAAGAGAGAGGGAGTTTAACCCGTTCAAGGTAAAGTACGAAAGCACAAGAGACGAAAAAATACAAACAGTGGAGCAGGAGCTCTCTCGGCTGAAAGAGATGCAGAGCAGAGTGCTGGGCATCCAGGGAACGCTTGGAGAGACGATAGACAAAGAGGTGAAAAAGACAAAAGAAAAAGAAGTGAAAGAAATAAAGAACAAGTACAGGATACGGATACTGGAGATAGAGGCAATGTACAGAGAAAAAGAAAAAGAGATGAAGAAAGAGTACGAAGAGAAAATAGAAAAGATAATCTCCAAGCTAAAAGAGAGAGCGAAAGAGGCGATAAAGAACAGAGTCTCTGAACAGGTTGAGGAAATAAAGAAAAGTGTAGAAAAAAAAGTGCTGGAAGTAAAGCTGAGAGACAAGGCAGTGATCGACAAGCTTTCGCAGATGTACATAGACCTCAAAGAAAAGTACAAAAGAGACATACAGAAGATAGCAAAGCAGTAGATGCACAGATAAAGAATGCTCTAGATGAAATTAAAACAGAAGATGAGAGAAAGAAGTTCTGATGCTTTTGCACTCTACTCGCTGACTTCACTCACAAAAAGAATAAAACAGAATAAACCACACTGCACAATTATTAAAATATCTGTTAGTGATCATAAAATAGATAAAACAGAATAAAAGACAAGAAACAGATACAAACCAAGAATATCCCTTACGGAACCACACAAAGAAAATAAAAGAATAACTATGCTCTACTTCATAAACAACTATTTTATTCACTTATGAGACTAATCACCCTCTAATACTCCACTTCCATTGTATTAGTTACTGTAATTAGATCAAAGACCTGTTCTTTTGTTATTACTATGCTCTCTCGTGGATACTCGTACTTCATTCCCCTGGGTGCTTTCTTTCCCACTTCTTTGTAGTTGCGCCTGTAGTCTCTCTGGAACACCGTGCGGCTGTCTTTTCGGATGACACAAATGTCGATGTTGGATCCAGAGTACAGATCGTTCATTATTCCTGCCTCTATTGCATCGCATGCCAGCTCAACTGCCTGCTCTTCTGTCATGTCTTTCTTCCACCCTGTCTCCAGCACTCCAATGGCATTGTACGATCCCGAGCCGTGCGCAGTGTATGGCAGCGCATCTACGCTTCCGTGCGGGTGCACACCAAAGAGTCCTGGGCCATTCTCGTCTACTCCCCCAACTATCAAACTAGCTGATACATGGCCCTGGTAGGAGAAGAGGTGTCTTTTCAGGATATTTACGCAGTACTTTAGCGGTGCTATTTTGTTGTGCTTCAGAAGGAATCTGCGCAGCGCTGAGCTCGCCATCTTTGTCGTATATCTCGTGTCTGCTGCAGTTCCAGCTCCGCAGCAGTTGATGTTATCAGAGATAGTGTGGATTTTTGTGCAGTTTTTATCAGCAATGATTGGGCCGTTGGTGGACCGCGTGTCTGCTGCAAGGATGACGTACTCACTGCCTTTTATTCCCACGATTGTTGTTCCTGTTTTTGTGGCGTTTCCTTCTGCTGTTTTTATCATCTCGTTTAGGTCTATCTGGGCGTCTTTTGAAGATTCTTTGGCTCTGTGGCTCTCAGCTGCCGCTTGGCTCAGGGCGCACTCTATGCTCTTCATATCCATAAAAACAAAAGAGCAGAAATATAAATAAATTATTAGTGCGTATTTTATAGACCAAATTTGCTAATGTCGGGAGAGAGAAGAAAAGACTGGCACTATTGGAAAAGAGGAAGAAAACAGTACAAAAAGAGATTCTACGGCCACGAACAGGATGAAAGGTACTTTATGCACTACGAAGACGAAAGAAGATACGGGTGGATCGACCAAAGACGGCGAAACTGGAGAGATAACTTTGCAGAAGGACCGCACCCGTACAGAAGACAGGGGGATATGGACTATCCTGACACGTGGCACCGCAGAGAGGTAAATAACTATCCGCCAAGATACAGCAATAGTGGATATGAAAGTGCGAATGGCAATGGTAGACCGTATGAAAGTGCGAGCTATTCCAATAATAGAAATGCCTCTCCCATTACGAGCAGAAACGAAAGCAATGCATTGCATAATGAAAGTAGAAATCATACGGAAGAAAGGAGAAGAATCGATGGCGCAGAGTCTTATTCTGTGCCAAAAGAGGAGAATGACAGAATAGAAGAGTATGTGAGCTTAGAAGAAATACAGGACCTATCGATTGTCAGCCCTGGGGAGCACATAGTTCACGACAGCTCAAGTAGCAGAGAAGTGCTGGAGTATGCATGTATTCGAGAAGCTCCAGAAATACTGCCACAAAATAGCATTGCACAGGAGTACATAGCAGAGCATAACGATCTGGGAACTTTTAGTGGCAGTTTTACTGCCGGCAGTGAGAGAATGGCTCTTGGCAATGAAGAAGCAGCAGCTGATAATTTAGCGCATAGCATAGACAGTAGTATGGCTATGGTCATTGATGAAGGCATGGTGGATGGTACTTTAAGTGCACCGAGAATGGTCATTGATACCTCCAATAATAGCAGTGGTGGTGTTAGTGTGCCAGTTAGCAGCGTGCATGCCAATATTGCTGAAATATTCGCTGATCGATCGAGTATGATTACTGAAAATGCAAGTAGCACTGTAGATGATAGTGTGGAGATGGCAGGGAACAGTATGATTATCGATGCGCCATTTATGAACATTGTAGAAAGTGAGGGAGTGCAGGACAGCAATGCAATGGAAGATGTTTTGGCATATGAATCCGAGAGCCCAAATAGCACCGGGAATAGCGCAACTATTGAAGGAGAGAATGCGAGTGTAGAAAGTGCTGAAACAAGCGAGGATGGGTATAGGGAAGAGAACACGCCCAGCATCTATACGTATCTCATAGCCAAGTACAAGGTGGAGCAGGAAGAGATGCGCAAGATTCAGAAAAAGAGCAGAAAAAACGAAAAAGCAAAAGAAGTCAGTTTGGACTTCGAAATTGAAAAGTGGGCCAAGAATAAAATGCTAAAGCTCCTGGGGATAGACAAGGAAATGATCATAGAGTCAATAACTACATCAGACGACAGAAGCAGGATAAATGAAGCAACCATTCCGGAAAGAGAGTCGAGCAAGCTGATGTGCTACATATACAACGACAGCATAAGAAACATAGAATCCAAGCACAGAGCAAACAGCGGGGTGTATATGTACAAGGGAGACGACGAACTATTAAGAAAAGCCTTTGCTGAGACGGGAAAAGACTTTAGAGCTATCAGAGCAAACTATCTCCCGTGGTACACGCACAAGGAAATAGTGAAAATATACTATAAGATGAAGTACAAGCTAAGGCTGAAGAACTGGGACGGCGTTCTCAGAGACACAAGAAAGATACAGGACAAAGAGGTGGTTGAAATAGTGGAGAGAGACTGGACGCAGGAAGAGATGGATGTGTTTAGCAATTTGAACAGCGAGCTGGGAAAGAAATGGAAGGAGTACCTGAAGTACATAAAAGGAAAAACGGAAAACGACATCAAAATATTCTACAAATACTACAAGAAACACATTCTCAAGAAAAAAGAAGACAAGCTGAAGAAAAAAGAAGAGAAAAAAGAGGGAAGCATCGAAGGATGGAAGGTCCACGAGAGACAGACATTCGCGCTTCTGTTTCCGCACATAGGAAAGAACTGGGGCGTGCTGGCTAATTACATAGTAACCAAAACAGCCACTGAAATCAGAAGCTACCACAGACTGTATTATAAGAACCTCAGGGCAGGCGAAAGAGTTCTAGAAATATACCTGAAGGACATTGGAGATAGAGAAATACGAACAGATCCACTGCCTCTGGCCGAGAGAGCAGGACACAAACAGCAGCACAGCAGGCATGCAGGTGTTCTATTTTCTTGTAAATAAATAGAATGATTAGTTATAGACTGTCTCACAGGATATATTAGTAATTGCAAGCAAACACACCCCTCTATTATTCTAAAAAGCATCTAAAAATAGAAAAGATTTCAGCTGCTAATCATATACCACAGCTGTATAAAAGCATTATTAATCGGCTATTTATTCTATATTTGTGCGAATACTCTACATCGAAACTCTGGTATATGTAAATATGCATAGAATGGAGAGTTGTATAAGTACATAGTGCACTACAGCCAACAAATAGTCTTATTGAAAAATGAAGAAGTATATTCTATCCATATTTAACCTATACTAGATAGTTCATATATCTCTTGGTTATTCTCTTTCCTTATCTGGCACCAGAGCACTAATCTCCTCGTTTTTGTATTTCTGTCCTCCGTTATAAGAAAATTATTTAAGCGTAAAAATTTTCAGATGTCCAACAGAATAGACACAGAGAATATACACCCTGCACTCTCTCACGATGAGTCAGAAGACGCGCATTTTAAGGCAGAAGAGCAAGAAGAAGAGGCAGAGGAAACAACCAGGCTCTCAGCGACTGAAGCCACATACAATGACTATCTTCTGCAGAAGATAACCGAAATGTTCAACAAAGAAGAGAAGGAAGCCTTCATGATAGCATCCGACCAGAAAAGGCCTGTAACCATCAGAACAAACACGCTTTTTGACAAAAGACAGCCAATTCTGCAGAAACTGGCCAACAGAGGAGTAAACATAGAGGGAATCGAGTGGAACAATTGCTCTGCAGTGGTTTACAACAGCGATGTGCCAATTGGTGCAACTCCAGAGTATCTTGCAGGGCTGTACATCCTGCAGTCGCCGTCCTCTGTGCTTCCTGTCTTAGCGCTAGACCCGCAGGAAAACGAAACAGTTGTGGACATGTGTGCAGCACCTGGCGGAAAAACAACACACATTGCTGCCCTGATGAACAACACAGGGACAATCTATGCAAACGACGTATCCGAGGAGAGAGCTATTTCACTCGCTGCAAATATCCAGAGAATGGGAGTATCAAATACAATTGTGAGCGTGATGGGAGGCAGAGGGCTGCCATTTACCAACGTAAACAGAGTTCTACTAGACGCCCCTTGCTCTGGGACAGGAGTGCTATCTAAGGACCCAGCAGCAAAAAGAAACAAAGACGAAAAAGTCATCAAACAGCTGCAGTACAAACAGATGGCTCTGATTCTCAAGGCGTTTGACATGCTTGACCCAAGGACTCCGGAGACTTCCATTTTAGTGTACTCCACGTGTTCGATTCTTGTTGAAGAGAATGAGTACATTGTCGACCATCTTCTCAAAAAAAGAAAGAATGCGCGGGTGATCGATGCAGGCCTGCCCATCGGAAAAGAAGGGTACAAATCGTACAGAGGATGGACATTCCATCCGTCCCTCAAGAACACCCGAAGACTCTACCCGCACGTACACAACACGGACGGGTTCTTTGTTGCAAAGATAAGAAAGATAGGGTACAGCCCGGAGGAGATAGAAGAGAAAAAAGCAGAAAAGATCAAAAGCAGAGATATCAATAAAAAGGCAAAATTAGAAAAGGAGAAGCCAGCAGAGAAGAAAAGCACAGAGCCCATCGTAAGAAAGAAGAAACAGAAGGACTCGCAGAAAAAAGCATTCGCTGAAAGAAAAAAGAAGAGAGCAGAGAAGGCCCAGGCAAAAGAATAAACACCTACTATTTGACACTTGCACTAGCTCTTACAACAAGTTATTTTTCTTACTTCGCAGTAGCCATGCATTCTATTCTAGGCTTTCGCTTCAAAGAGGTGTTCTCATCTGAAATAAAATTAGCGATAAAATTTGCTAGAGTTACTAATATAACCCGAGTATAGGAATAAAAATGAGAATTAGAACAATTTATTTATGCTGGGCTGTTATTAGTTGCTAACTAGTTGTTCATTGGAGAGTTCAGTCCATCCATGGCTATTCTTGGTATTGCCTCTGCGAAGTTTGCTACTTTCTTAAGGAAGTTCAGAGATCCTTCTCCAATATTTGCAAAAACGTTCATGGCGTCATCGAAGATTTCGCCTTTCAGCTTTGCTGCTTCATTGAGCATGTTGTTAACATTTTTAGCTATATTTTCGCGGAAGGCTTCTGCCGAAACAATTGATGTTAGTCTCAAAACTCCTTCGGAGTCTACTTCAATGCCCTCTGGAATGTTGGATGTGAACTTGATAAGTATTTCAGAGACTACTTGTTTCTCTTCGTTTTCAACGCATTTTATTGCCAATGACTCCACAGAGTCGCCGTAGTTATTGAAAATATCTGTGACCTGTTTTTTTACTTCTTCAGAGAGTAAATTTCTGTACTCTGATACCAGCGAGGTTAAGCGGGCTTGGATCTTATCCAGTGATGGGAACTCGCTGGACTCTATTGAATCACTGAAGTTTATTCTGCTTCCTGATAGGAATCCATTGATAACAGTTGATGCATCTTCTGCTGTATTGGAAGATACTTCCACACTCACTTTTACTGCTTCTTCTGCTGGCATTTCGCTTACTATGTCATTGACTGTGTGCGAGTATGCTATGTCTGCCACTATTGCTGGCTCAGCTTCTGCTTCGATTGCGATGTCTTTGGCTGCATCCAAGCTGGGATACACTGTCTGTGTTTGTTCTGCTATGTCTTCTATGTTGTGTGTGCTGTTTTGTATTGCCATTTCTGTCTTAGTAAAAAATTTTTCTGATTGAATTTTTTTAAATACGATCAATTTGTAAATATTTTTATTTATTCTGCTGTATGCCAATAACAGCTACCTTCTTCTGGCTGAAACAGCAGTAATTTGTCTAATAAAAAGTATTCTCAGACGGTGTGGTGTGTTCTCAGTATATTTATTCTTCATTTCTCGGCCTGCTACTCAGTACCTTTCTGCCTTGAAAGGTTGGAATTCTCGAACTATTTCCAGAAAAATAAATGTTCTTATGCCAATAAAAATAAAGTGAACTACTGAGCTTTTTGGCTCATATTAATCAGTTCATAATTTTTATCCAAAAATAAACTATAGAATAAAATATTGCAAAGCTATCTATGCACCCTTTATTCAAGAGTAACAGGCCACGGCCTCAAGAAAGTTTGGGAAACGAGCCTGCAGCCGCTGAAGAGACTATGCCAGAAGAGGAACCCATTTCGAATATAAATGCTATCTTGCAACTTCTTTTTGTTGTTAGCAGCTGCAGGCTGAAGAACTATTGCTATAATTGGCATGCAGATTTATTCTGTTCTACAAACAGAAAATAATTAACATGCTGTGCTTCTTGTTCATTTACATCTGAAGAGTATCTTGGGATTTGCTCTTTAGAATATCAAAATTGGCTCACATAGCTGTACTACAGTGATTAAGCTGTGCAGATATTTCAGCATCAAAGTGATTTAGTAGATTTCTGGATGCTTTTAATATCAAGACATCAAAATTTTATTTAAGAACTAATTAAAAAACATTTGAATTTTATCTTTTATGGACAGAGCAGAACAAGAGTACATAGAGATGGAACCCATAAGTAGCACTCATCTAATTGCAGATGATGAGCCAGCGGCAGAGACAGAAGATAAAGAAGAAAGACTCTCAAAGAAAGAAGTTGCGCTAGACGTATTCAGACATCTTATGAACACCGGAGGGGCTATTTTTGGATTTTCTTCTCTGCTTTATGCTGGAGATTTCAGCAGTCTTTTTTACTTGCCGCTTTCTATTATTATAGCCATACAAACATTTTCAATATTCAGTGTTTTTATAAATACTACTGAGTATGTGGAAGATGAAACAACAAACCCTAGGCCGAGCACAAGCACAAGCCAGCCTGTCTCTAGAAAAACAAAGATCAGAACTTTCTTGGGCTATGACACGTATGTGTACCAAAACACAAGTGTCATTGTAAACATCCTATATCCTGTGTTTCTTTACGTACAAAGTATTCTGTGTGTGATGATGTACATTTACATGATAATGAACAGATTTAAAACTCCCGCTGGTGCAGACAGATGGGTATCTGGATGGGTTGCATGCGCTGTTTTTTCTCTTTTTTATGTCTTGTCTTTTTTCTGTGGCAGGAGTAAACACAGCAGAACATTCAATTGGGCTAGTAACATTCTCACAGCTGTTTTATTCTCTGGTCTTTTTCTGAGTGCAGTTCTTGTTTCAGCTGGAGTGCTGAAGTATTCTCCTGGTAACTATCTAAACTCAGCTGCAGGAAACTGGAAGTTTTTACACGCTGAGGATAAGACATCGTATTACAAATGCTTCATTGCTCTTATTTCTTGCTTTTTCTGTTTTCCAAATGCTCACAATGTGTCCAGTGTGTACAACACTGCCAATGCTAGGTCACTGAGAGGAAGAGAAGTAGAATGCACCAGATATTTTACTTCGATTGCAGCAGGCGTTGGAGTGATGCTTATCTCTCTGTTCCTCTACATCATAAAGGCTCTAGTGGGGGTAAAGCATTTTGAGTTCGATGTTTTCAGCTCTCTTCTGAATATTTCGCTTTTCTACCGGACAAGAGGACAAGAAAAAGGAGTAGACTTTGGCTTATTTTCATTTCTAGCTGTGATTTTGAATGTTCTAGACGTGCTGCTTCTACTGTTTTCAGTAGGAGCTATACTGAATCAGCTGAGCATTATCGACAAGATTATAATGGAAAAGTTAAAAAAGATACCGTTTAGTAGAGTATTTTCCATTAAAAGAGTAATAGATATGTATGAGAGAAGAGAAAAAAAGAAAGATGGTTTGTCTTTGCTGTTGGACTTCATTTTCCTATCAATTATATTTGCAAGTGTGATCGTGCTGTGCTATTTCTTTACTTTTACTACTCTATCTATTGTCCATGTGGCCGGGATAGTGTCGTTTTTGTTTGGAGTCTTTTTCCCTTTATGGATATATCGCACAATTCCAGGCAAAAATAATACCCTAGAAACATCAATCCATGAGCTTGTATTGGCCGCGCTAATTCTTTCTTTCTGTGTTGTTAGTGTGTTCGAGGTATTAAGAGCTAACATTGCAGGGCTTTTCATGGACATCTTTGCGAGTATATTTTCTCTTTCGTCAAAAACAGAGGGCATTGAGGACATAGCAAGACCATAGTTTGTCTAGTATTTCTATCGCTGGTAATACCATTTCAGCTATTACTGTTTTCAGTAACTAACAGCTAAAGTATGGCACACTTTCATTTACTATGTTGAGGCTCAAGACCAGAGATGAAACAGTAAAATGTGCTTTGGGGTAAAAATAAACATAGTAGTTCTAATGAGATAAATTGATATTGTTGATGAGTAATTGCAGGAGAACAGCTAATCTTTTTTAATATTTCTAGCTAATATAACGGTGCTTATAGCACTTCATTAGAATGCTGAAGAGAAAGGACTAACCGAAAAGCTATAAAAAATAAAATGATATTTTTTCTATGGAACATCAGAAATTAAGGAGACTACTAAATGCGATAGGCATAGCACTTATTTCCTTTACCACGCATTGCAAAGGCAGCTGGAATGTTTTTGATGAGAAATATCTTCTGTACGACGGTGTAGATCAGAACATAGAAAAAAATGATTTAGAAGGCCCAAAGGCAGGTGAGCCTATGCAGGCTGGAACAGAGGTTGAAAGTGTTTCCAACCCCACGCTTAATATACCTGGAGTGCTAGATGAGAGAGATATAACGGAAAACGAAGACCTCTATTTTCAGTCAACTCAGCTCAGTCCGCCTCTGGATTGGCATGCATTTGAAGAACAAATGAGAACGAGAGAACAGTTTGTGCAGCAGCAGTGCATATCACAATACGGCGAAGATCTAAATGCTTCCAGTGAAAGAGAAAACTCACTTGATGTGACTGAAAATGGACATAGAATAATGAACGAAGAGGACTTAGATCTTGATGACATTGTGCTAGAGCAGAACACTTATAACATATGGGATCTATCAAAATCAGTAGAAGAGCTTATAGATATGTATGGAGTGTTTACACAGGCTGAACAAGACTCTAGTGTAGCTGGTATCTTTTCTTCTCCCATTGAGGAAAATAATAGTAGTAGCCCAAGAATAGGAGAAAAAAGAAAAGCAGATTCTTTTATTTTTCACCCTGCGCCAGAGAGAAAGAAAGAAGAAGCTCAAAAGAATCAGCCGCAAATGTTTAAGGAAAGAGCTTTGTCACCGAAGAAAAAGAATATTAGGATAGAGCATCTTGACATAGAATTGTGGAGTGATGTACGATTGACCAACAAAAGAAGAGAAAGCCGCAACTTGCATCACGAAACAGTATACAGTCTTAGCAGTGACAACTTTGATGAGTATATAAATTCTGAAACAACAAAATACCTCTACCAGGAAAGCATTAGAGAGTATATAAAAATATTTTCCGAAGATGTTACCCACCAAATAGACCAGAATGCAGTGTGGTACTTTATTGCGTGCAGAAGCACAAATGTAATCACAAAAAACAGAGATCTTTTGTGGTTGGACAGACTGATTAAGGAAGAGAATGAAGATGAGCACAAGAAGATGGTAGAGAAATTTGATGGATACTATCCCCATGTGTTTGAAGACATGCTAGCATATGTAGAAAAGTACAAGCCGCTGAGGGTAATCTATAGATGCCCTCCAACTGAGTGGAATGAAACCTTGGGCGATATTTATATGCGAAAAGACCTAGATTTAAACTGCTGGATGGTGGTAGGCCAGGATAAAATAAGCCAGGTAGACAGTGAGTATTCTGCCTTATCCTATGCAATGCGCATGATTCTAGCACTGCCTGAAGTACACCAAGACTTTTCCAATATTAACACAAATCTTATAAAAGCTACTCAAATATACGATGATGCATCTAGAAACGAGCAAACTAGAGAAGTTCTATTGGATATACATAAGCTAGCAGAGGAAGTTACGTGCAATGATGAAAAAATAGAGAATATGTGTGAAAATATTTATAGCGCTATTGAGAGTATATACAACAAAAATAAAAAGCAAGAGTTATCAGTACCTGAGCTATACAAGAATATATACACAATTCTTGCAGATTTCTACGAGAAGGTGGCAGTTATTGATGAAAATAAATATATCTTAGTAGGCAAATATGCTATAAAGCATCAAAGATATGCCAGATGTAAGACAATCATAGTATTAAATAAAAAAGATTCTTCTATACAGATCTATGGTTTTACATATTCATTTGAGATAAATACATGGAGTATTTTGCCTGTCATAAAATCACACTACCACGTGTACTATGTGGACAACACAGAAAAATGGCCCAGAAGGCTGTGCATGCCTATGTATAAAAACAATGATAATGATAAAGGATATTATCTGCACACAATCGACGACATAGTAAACCATGTGAAGGAGCTATTTAGAATACAGAAAGACACTGTACATCCTTTCAAAGTAAGAAAGGACACTAAAGAGTGGTCGTACATCAAGAAAGATGAACGAAAAATAACGGTGAAAGAGCTGCCGAAATATCAGGTAGTGTTCTACCGCATTGACGAAGACCTTGCCACAACAGAGTTTAAGTTTGCAGAGTTTGAGCCCTTGGTGCCGCACATAGAGAAGAGCATCACTCTGCCGTTGTTTCTTACGCGCCAGATGCTGGATGCTGAGGACTTGGGCCCTTTTGTCAAGGAAGGTGTCCATGCAGAGTTAAATCTGCTGAATCTAAAATCAGCCATGACCCCCAATCAGTACAAGTTTAACAAAAAGTATGAAAAAGAAGAGTACTCAAATGTGCACGGATACTACAGAAACCTATATATACCGCCAGATGACGAAAAGAGGAAGACTGCTGACTGCTACATCATGAACTATCAGAGTGCTAGTAGAGGAAGCACTATTGAAGTCGAGTGGTATGTGAATATGATGGAAAATGAAAGTGCCTATATGCACTGCCAAGTGAATGAAAAGTTTAAAGAAAAAAAGAACTCAGAGAAACTCAATAATTTTGTTAGTATACTAGAGTCAAGAGAGCACAACAAAGACAGTGAGCTGCAAGGTATTTGGCTGAAAAATAGTAATGTAACAGATGATGGGTTAGAAAAGATACATATGTGGCGAATAAATGACCAAGAGGAAAAGAAATCGAAGAAGAGCAAAGAAAAAATCGAAGAAAAGCTAAGAAAAGCAGAAGAGAGGTACGGAAAAGCAGATGAAAGATTTAACAATGCGAATAATGAACTAAAAAAATTAAAAGAGATAAAAGAATTAGGAAAACAAGAAGAATTAGAAAGAAGAATATTGGAAATAAAGAGAGAAAAGTCTGCGGCAAATAGTGGAAAATCTAGAGCAAGAATCTGTCTAAAATCCTTGCAAAAAGAAATATACGAAGAATTTTCTGAAAAGCCGGATGGCCAGCTAGAGTTCATAGTATTCCACAATGTAAATAAAAGTAAGTCCAATCTAGGAGCACATAACGAGATACTTGACGTTTTAATATCAGGTTATGAGCCGAAAAGGAATTATTCCAAAAATAAATAGAGTTTGTTTGAACTGCACCTATTTTTGTTTTGTTTTATAATAATTTTAGTAATAAGCTAGACTATTTTGCTTACTAGCAGACTTTTAGTGAAGAGTAAGTCTTTTCATCTTTTAACATCGAAAATATACACGAGAAATACTCTTTGTTCTCTTTATGTGTATAAGACGTTCAATCGATAATAGTGTTATAGTAATGCTATTTGGAATAAAAAAGAAAAATAAAATAAAAGTAAGTGTATTGTTTATGTAGAATTTTATTTTCTATTTTTATTCTTAATATTTGAATATCCAAAGGAAAAACATATACTTAAATGTAGTAAATAAACTAAATGCAAAAACAAGCTAATAGGTACTTTTTCTGACTATACTGTCAGATTGTCTGCAGCAAGATTATTTCTCCTTAGAAATATTCACGGCCAGATGATTAGTTTGTATTTCTATGGTAAATTGAGAATATATCGAGTAGACTATTTTAGAGGGCTAAATAAGGGTTTCGGTAATCAGATATCAATCTTTGCAGGCTTAGAGAAATTCGCCTTTAATAAAATAGCTGATATGATTATTTATACTCTAAAAGATATAATGATGTTTATAGATATTTCATTGGAAAATGCATGCATGAATCAGAAAAAGAAAGGGAAGCTCTAACGAAAAACCTATAAATAAATAAATTAAAATAATGTTTTTAGCATGGGGAATTGGAAAATAAAGAAACTACTAAATGCGGTAACTATAGCACTTATCTTCTTTACCACCCAGTGCAAAGGGATTGGAAATACTTTTAATAAAGCTAGCAACACAGTTATTGTACCTGGAACTGAAGATAGTATGGATGACATAGAGAGATTTTTTTCTCATTGGTTTGTCACAGATCAGAATAATGACAGCTATATACATAATCCACTGGGATCAGGAGAGAACTTTAACAATACAGATGGAAATTACTTACAGCCCGAAAAGATGTCTAGTAGTGGTAGAAGTATCTCTAATACAGGATATAATATGCCTGGTCCATATGATGGCGAAGGCAGAATAGATACTACATCTGTTTTTCAACCGTCTGTATTTTATCCGCCTCAGAATGAAAATTATTTTATAAGCCAACAAGGAATAGAAAACCAGTCTGGCCAACCAGAGCCAATGGATATTGATATGCATGAAAACATTTCTAATTCAATAATTAATATGGCTTGTGCATCAGTTGAAGAAAGTATAGCAAATAGAAAAGACGTGTTTTCTCAATTAATTCAGCTTAACTCACCTATGGAGTGGAATGAGTTTGAAAAGTTGATGAAAATGAGAGAACAGAATGAGCAATCTGGCCAGGGTGTGCCATATATGGTAGACAATGATATACATGAAAATGTCTCTAATCCAGGACATAATACTTCTAGTGTGACAGAAGAAGGAAATAGAGTGGATATTGAGAATTGCTCTATTCTTGATATGGACAAGTTTAATGCAGCCCAAAATCAGCTTGTAGAACAGCAGAGAACAGAAGAGCACTATATTCAAGAGCAGCTTTATATAGGAAGAAATGTTTCTAATGGAGGAGAAAATAGATTTGGCGTATCTATATATGAAGATATAGCAATGAACGATGAGGAGTTGGGCCTTGATAATTTTGTGCCAGATGAGAGTGGGCCTAATATATGGGATATATCAAAATCTGCAGAAGTCTTCAGAGATATGCATGGGATGCACTCACAGCCTGCAGAATATCCTAGTAATGGTATATATAGAGGAGTTTCTAATCCGGTACATGATATATATAATCTGCCAAATGAAGCAGATAGAATGGATGGAGTAGAGTTTTATTATTCTGGCCTGGATGAATACGATTCAGCACAAAATAGAAATCAGTTTATAGAACAACAGTATATACAAGAAAAATATATAGGACAGTCAGATATAGATATGAATACTTCTAATAGGGCAGAAAATGTGTTTGGTTCATCTAATAATGAAGATACTATGAATGGCTTAGATGAATCTATTTCTAAACGGTTTGTGACAAGAAAGAGAAACAGCCATAGGAATACTTTACAGAGAACAACAGATTCTGAAAATGATATACTTCCTTCATCTGCACAAGATGAACAAGATTCTAGTGCAGAGGATATTCCTGTTGTTCCTAATAAGAAAAGAAATAAAGTTAAGACAATTAAAGCAAAAAAAAGAAAAACAAATAAAAAAGATTCATCTATTACTCAGCCTGTAGAAGAAACTCAGAAAGGAGATACCAGAATAGAGAATATTAATATCGGACTATGGAGTGATACCAGATTGTCCAATAGAATAAGAGCAGGCTATAACTCACTGCATCGCACAATATATAAAATTAAAAAGAATAGCTTTGATGATTATATGAATAGTGAGCTAATAAAGGAAACCTACCAAGAAGAGATTAGAAAAGAGATAAAAATCTTTTCTGAAAATATTGCTTCACTACTAGAGGAGAAGAATGCAGTGTACTACTTTATTGCGTGCAGAAGCACAAATGTAATCACAAAAAATATAGATCTTTTGTGGCTAAACATGCTGGATAAAAGCGAGAATGAAGATGAGCACAAGAGCATGATAAAGAAATTCGATGGATACTATCCCAATGTGTTTGAAGATCTGCTAGCATATATGGAAAAGCACAAGCCATTGAGAGTAATCTATAGATGCCCTCCAACTGAGTGGAATGAGACTTTGGGCGATATTTATATGCGAAAAGACCTAGATTTAAACTACTGGATGGTGCTAGGACAGAACAAAATTAGTAAGATGAAGGAAAAGTATTCTGTACTAACACATGCTGTGCATATAATTCTAGCACTGCCTGAAGTACACCAAGACTTTTCCAATATTAACACCAGTCTTATAAAAGCTACTCAGATATATAATGATGCATCTAGAAACGAGCAAGCCAGGAAAGTTCTGTTGGCTATGTGCACATTAGCAAAAAAAGTTGGAAAAATTGACAAAGAGATACAAAATGAGTATGAAAATATTTATAGCGCCATTGAGAGTATGTACAAGAAAAATTTGCAGCAAGAAGTATCAGTGTCTAAGCTATACAAGAACATATACACAATTCTTGCTGATTTCTACGAGAAAGTGGCGGTTATTGATGAGGATGAAAATATCTTGATAGGCAAGTGCATTATAAAGAACCAAAGATATGCTAGGTGTGAAGCAAACTTTAAAATTGCACCAAACAGCTCTTTTATACAGGAATATAAGCCTAAATGCTCATTTGGAATGAACATGTGGGATGTTTCGTCTAACATAAAATCGCACTACCACGTGTACTATGTGGACAACACAGAAAAATGGCCCAGAAGGCTGTGCATGCCTATGTATAAAAACAATGATAATGATAAAGGATATTATCTGCACACAATCGACGACATAGTAAACCATGTGAAGGAGCTATTTAGAATACAGAAAGACACTGTACATCCTTTCAAAGTAAGAAAGGACACTAAAGAGTGGTCGTACATCAAGAAAGATGAACGAAAAATAACGGTGAAAGAGCTGCCGAAATATCAGGTAGTGTTCTACCGCATTGACGAAGACCTTGCCACAACAGAGTTTAAGTTTGCAGAGTTTGAGCCCTTGCTACCGCACACAGAGAAGAGCACCACCCTTCCTCTGTTTCTTACGCGCCAGATGCTGGATGCTGAGGAGTTGGGCCCTTTTGTCAAGGAGGGTGTCCATGCAGAGTTAAGTTTGCTGGATCTGAAGTCTGCTATGATTCCTAAACAGTACAAGTTTAACAAAAAGTATGAAAAAGAGGAGTACTCAAATGTGCACGGATACTACAGAAACCTATACATACCGCCAGATGACGAAAAGAGGAAGACTGCTGACTGCTACATCATGAACTATCAAAGCGCTAATAGAGGAAGCACTATTGAAGTCGAGTGGTATGTGAATATGATGGAAAATGAAAGTGCCTATATGCACTGTGTACTAGACAAAAGTTTCAAAGGAAGAGAAAATGCAAAAAAGTTTAATAATTTTGTTAGTATACTAGAGTCAAGAGAACACAATAAAGACAGTGAGCTGCAAGGTGTCTGGCTGAAAAATAGCAATGTAACAGATAATGGGTTAGAAAATTATATAGAAAAGATATGTATGTGGTTGGTGAAAGAGGAAGGAGAAAATATAGCCAAGAGAAAGAAGAGTAGAGCTGAAAAGACAATGATAAGAGAAATATTCAAAAAAGATATAAGAGAAACCAATGAAAAGTATACAGAAGAATGTGAAAGATTTGATAGAGCAGATACAAGAATAATAGAATTGAATGGAGAATTAAAAAGATCAAAAAAACTGAAAGAATTAGAAAAGACAGAAAAATTAGAAGAAGAAATGGAAGATATAAAAGGAGAAAAAAAGTCAGCATGTAATGCAAAGAGTTATGCAAAAAAAAAGCTAGAAACTTTAAAAAATATAATGTGTGAAGTAATGTCTGAAAAGCCAGATAAAGAGATGGAGCTCATAGCATTCCGAAATGTGAACAAAAGCAAGTCCAATCTAGGAGCACACAATGAGATTCTTAATATTTTAATCTTATACTATGATCTAAAGAGGGAAAACTCCAAAAAATAAATAAATTCATTTAAAATACATCCATTACTGTCCTATCTATTTTTAGCAAAGCCATAGTGATGATTAGAGTATCTCTTGAATTATTAACACAATTTCAACATCTCAAAGCATGTGTAAGCAGTGTCCTTCATGCTTACAGATTAAAACATTCAATCGATAATAGTTCTATAAATAGCATCACCCAAAATAAAAGAATGCTAAGTGTATGCAACTGCATATTCTCACGATATAACAGATAGTAATTACAAAAATAGCGATAGCATTACTATATCGAGCAATATAAACAAAAACAGCTGCTCTCTTTCGGATGACTATTTATTAAGGTCTTAAGGTCTGCATCTTCCTGTGAACCGAGGATACAGACAGGCGTATCTCACCTTGCTAACAATATCAGGCATGAATCCCATGATAATTCGCTCAAAGCCCAGCCCGTATCCCCCGTGGGGGAAAGGCCCGTAAAGTGTCTGATCGGTGTAGAACTTGTACGGCTCCATGGACATTCCCTCCCTCTTGAAGCCTTCTGCTAGGTCGGCGTACAGCGGAGTTCTCATCGATCCCCCCACTATTTCTCCCACTCCTGGGTAGAGCAGATCGCAGCTGTTCGTCAATCCGTCTCCTGTTTTTTCCATGTAGAACCCTTTCATCTCGTACGGGAACTTAGTTAAAAAGATGGGCTGTCCTTTTCCTACCTGTTCGCATATGTATCTCTCTGGGGCATCTGGAATGTCATCAGAGTATCCGAACTCGGAGCCATCTTCTTTTTTTACGTCTCCTTTTCTGAGGATGTCAATTGCCTCTCTGTGCTCGAGCCGGGTGAAGGGTTTGGATGGCACAGTGATGGGTGTGGCTTTTACTCCAAATCTTTCTAAAATGGGGATGCATCTTTCGTTGAATCCTGTGGAAAGATGGATGATGAGGTCTTCTATTTCCGAGAGCAATCTGTCAAAGTCAATCCATGCAAGCTCTGCTTCCACGTGCGTGTACTCGCTCAAGTGTCTTCTTGTGTTGCTCTTTTCTGCCCTGTAGGAGGATGCTATGCAGTATGCTTTTCCAAATACCGGTGCAACTGTTTCTAGGTACAGTTGAGAAGATTGGGTAAGATATGCAGGCTCGTTGAAGTAATCGAGCTTGAAGAGCGTGCTCCCTCCCTCCACCTGTGTCTGCACGAGAGTAGGGGGTGTTACCTCTGTGTACTCTTTTATGTCGTAAAACTGTCTGGCTATTTTGAGGAGCTCAGCCCTTACCTTCAGTACAGCTGCTTTTTCTGGCTCTCTGATGAGAAGATGGTTGTGATCGAGCAAAAATGACTCGCTCGTTTGCTCCATGTCAAACTCAAAGGTTGGAGCCACCTTTCCTCCGTAGATCTCGCAGGATGTCACGTGAACTTCGCAGGGAAATGCGTCTTTCGTGAAGTTCTTCTTCACTTCTCCGATGACCTGCACTGACGTGTGTTTTGTCAGATGGAGCTTTGCGTCTGTTGCGACGTACATGCACTTTACCAGATGCTCTGCTGAGTAGACGGTGAAGAACGCCTTCTTTCCTATTGCATGGAAAGTGCGCACCCATCCGCTGAACTTGATTGTTTTTCCGATCAGGCTGCTGTCTATGTCTTTTATTTCGTATTCCTGGAGAGGCAGAGCGTTGCATATTTTCATGTCCTTCATGCTCTGTTCGTTTGTCTTTTGTTCTTTCGCTGCGTCTTGCATGAGTATTAAAAATTTTTACTATTTTTACTTTGAAAACGGGAGCGTTTCTTATCTGCTCTTCGCTCTCTTCTTGTAAGCGCCTTTTTAACAGACTGAGATAGTGCAAGCTCTTTTTATTTATTTTTTATCCTATTTTTTCCTGTTTTTCTTTTTGTTGCGTCTCTTGCAAACTAAAAAAATAAAACACTTTCATTCTTAAGCTGCTAGTTACATAATGCATTCTCTAAATACATTTACAGTCGTGTTTATTTTCATTTTATTTACTCTTATGATATGCTAATGATGATACGAAAGAGAGTGATAAAAGGAGAGCAGTATTGGTTTAGAACACTATCGCATAAGTTGATTAAATGCGAACAGCCAAATAATGCAGGATAATGCCCTACTACAAGATAAAGCAACAGCTTACTACAATGAAATGGTATTTTTCAGTATACTAGAGTGATCAGCAGGCTAATGATCGAGTATGATCAAATGGCAATAGAGTAAGATGATGGATTGCCTAGCAATGCCAACTTTTACTGCTCAGAAATGGCAGTTCTCGAATAATTCATACAAATAGGACTGCGAACGGCTTCTCTGCTAGAAATAAATAGAAGTGTTTCTTTTATGCATTTATTCTCTGCTGTGCTGTATACTTTAGCAGATATATCGCTGTTTACGACAGTTGCTCTGATATAACTTGGTATTTATTTTCATTTTTGCTGCCCAGCTTTCTTCTTTCTTTATTATTTATACTTGAAAAATTAGCACTCCCATGCCGATTGCCATTAAAATCCCGAAAGCCTTCAAGAAGGGAAGCTTGACCGTGGTGAAGTACAAGGACGGGCGAATCCTCCTGAAGTCCAATGGAATGCTGTACGAGGTCGTGGCTTTTCCTCTGGAAATTCCAAAGTACGTGATAAACGCCGAGGGAAAAACGATAGAAAAAGTGGACACCCGAGGCATCATCAAAAGGCCCATCAAGTAAATAAACTCTTCTGCTCTTCTGCGCTCTGTTTCTTTTTATTTTGCGGGCCCGTCTTCTCTTTCGATTTTTTAAATTTATTTTTTCATAACGCCCCAGTCAAGATGGAAGGAAAAGAGAATCCCATGCAGAGGATAAAGTTAGAGAAAATATGTTTGAATATTTGCACAGGAAAGAACGATGATTCACTGAACAAGGCAGCCAAAGTGCTAGAGCAGCTGACCGGACAGTCTCCTGTTTTCAGCAAAGCCAAGATCACTCTGAGAGCCTTCGGTATTCGTAGAAACGAAAAGATCGCCACGCACGTGGTTGTGAGAGGAGAGAAGGCAATGGAGGTGCTTGCAGCCGGGCTAAGAGTCAAGGAGTACGAGCTTCCATACACGTGTTTCTCAAACACCGGGACTTTCGGGTTTGGAATCCAAGAGCACATTGATCTCGGAATCAAGTACGACACAAACATCGGTATTTTCGGAATGGACTTCAGCGTGGTCCTTACAAAGCCAGGGAAGAGAGTCAGCCAGAGAAAGAAGTGCAGAGCAAAGGTCGGTAAAAAGCAGAGAGTAACAAAAGAAGAGGCAATTGATTGGTTTAGAAGCAAGTTTGACGGAAATGTTATGGTGGAAAAGACTGCTGATAATTAATAAAACATTTTAAAACTATTATTGTCTAGAGAGCTAGGACTGGCACAGAAGAATTCAGCTACTTGCAAATTGCACCAGTAGACACAGAGTCTAGTTTTTGTTCTTCTATTTCTGCTATTGCCACGTGTATCCACAGAGTTCAGCTGTTATGATGTACGCTCTGTATAAAGAAGGTGTAGTGAAATAGCAAAAGATAGAGTTTATTAATGTATGAAGTGCGGGTGGTTTATTCTCCTGTATTGTCCTCTAGTCAGTACTCTTGCTTATACGCTTTCTGTATAGATGGTTGAAAGAAAAGAAAGTGGCACTCATTAGAGAGAACGCTAGGAGCAGAATAAGCACCAGAAGCAGTGCCATTATAAACTGCACTTGTTTTGACGACTTTATTTTTCCGTCTTTTCGAATGGCTTCTTCTTTTTTGCCGTCTTCTGTTCTTTTTAGCTCTATTTGTGCTGTGTCTATGTACCTCTCCACTTCTTCGTTTATCGTGTTCTTGATGAACTTGGTGATCTTATTAGAAAATTCATTCGTGTTGATTTCATCGATGAAGCTGTCGTTCATTTTTATTCGATCAAGGTGCAGCTGTTTTCTCTCTTCTAGATACTCAGCGGCTGTTTTTATGTAGTTAGTCCGATTGTACTCTTTAAGCCGCGCAAGCATTCTGCTGACGAAGTTGTATGCTCTAACGTACTTTTCTTCGATTAGAGGGTATATTATGCTCTTATTGCTGCTCTCTATTTCTCTGTCAATCTTCTCCACTATCTTCTGTCTTTTCAGCTTATCATTTTGCAGCCCTTTTTTTATCTCACCTAGGTTGCTGAATATGTCAAACGGGCTTTTATCTTCTTCATCTTCATCTTCTTTTTCACCTTGTATCTCTTTATTTTTCTTTATCTCTTCTTTTTTCTTCATATGCTCTTCCCAAAGGCTGTTGAGACCCAGGCCACCGGATAGCTCTGCTGCATCGTAGTCCATGAAGATGTTCAGAGGAGATACAAGTGTTTTTATGAACAGCAGCAGTCTCTGTTTTCTTTCGATGTTCAGGTCGCTGTTGTCATACACCAATTTCAGCGTTTTTGCTTTCTGTTTGGTAAATTTTTCTCTGTTTATTACTTCTAGTGGGGATGCGTTGTACAATATCTGCGAGAAGTATTTTGAGAACATAAAGATCCACTGTAGCCATTCGTCGTACAGTGAATTATGCTCTGGCCAACTGCCAAAGATGGTCTCATAGTCAGTGCTCTCTATGGAGTAGTCTTCACTGCATCTTTCCAGGCTTAGGTCGTCCATGAGATCATCAAATATTTCGAACTTCTCGTCTATTCGGATGTCTTTAGTGTAGAGATAGTTTTTGAAAAGCGAGAAAATCTTCTCAACATAGTCTTCCTTCTCAAACATTGAATACCCCAGTGACTCAATATGCGAGAACCAGTTGTTGATAAAAGAGTTTACTTTTTGGTTCAGTCTGTCTGTTTCTATTTCCAGAATTTCTTCTAGGGCGCTCTGTGATAAACAGTTTATTTCGATCAGTTTGTCTGCTTCCGTGTACATTTCGTGGAACTCTTGCCAGAGGTACAGGTTTACCATATGGAAAATGGTGTCTTTTGTCTTCTGGCTTGTGTTGCTGCTCTCATCAAAGATAACCCTTGTGTTGTAAATCAGACTGTTGGCTAAATGTGATGCAAAAAGGAAGGCATTCATGTGCTTTCTCTTCTGTTTTGCATATTCTTGAATCGCATCTTTTATCAGAGCATCAACCGCTCTGCTTCTGAACTCCACCTTAATTTCATTTTTCCATGAATCACACATAGCTACTAAAAAGTTTTCAAGTAAATATTTTTTTATTCTACTAATAGAGAACCACTACTGCAAATTTTATTCATCTGGGTAGAATCTGACGGGGTCTCTGTCTTCTTCTGATATAGCTATCTCTGTACTGGGCAGCTGCTCTTTCAGGTACTCTTCTATTTTCTTAAGGAATCCTCTCTCGCTTCTCGAGTGCTCCAGGACTATTGCAGATACGCCTGACTTTTTAAAGTACAAAAGATCGTGGTGCGATGCTTCTCCTGTGATGACCAATGAAATTCCCAAGCTATTTTGGCTTTGGCCTGCCGCTTCTGCATCTGGTATCAGTCTTTTTATGACTCTGCTGCTGGCTCCTGCGCCTATTGCCAGCGTATCTGGAGCTGTGTCTAGCGTGTGCCCTGTTCCCAGAGAGTATCTTATCGTCTTAAGAGATAAGTGCTCATCCAGAGCTGCTAGAATCCTTTTTATTTCTATTTTGTTCTTGTATATCTGCACCATCCCTGAGCTAGAGGCGTGCTCTGCTTCTGGGATGAGCGTGCTTAGCCAGTGATTTATCCCGTTCATTCCCCCATCGAAGGCGGTGTGTGGCGAGTATATCGATATCTTGTTGTTTATGCACTTGTGCAGTATTTTGTTATTTTGTGTTATTCTTTTTATAGCTGAGAATATGGGGGGATGGTAGGCTAGAACTGTTTTTATGTTTTTTCTCAGAGCTTCTTCGACCACTTCTTCTGTTAGATCTATGCATAGAAGAACTGTTTCCTCTGTGTTATCAAACTCTAGGAGTATTCCCGTGTTGTCCCACGAGCTGTCTGCTCTTTCTTTTGGATACTCTTTTTCTATTGCATCCGCCAGTTTCTGAATGAATGCCATCCCGTAAACACAAAAAAACATTTAAAACACAGAAGCCCTTTGAAAGATGAAGAAATAGAGCATAGTAGAATGCAAATATACGATAGACATGTTTTAATCATGGGATGTATAAGACAAATAGTTAGCAGATGATCAGGAGTAAATAAACAGAAATGCAAGAGAAGTGAGTAAGTAGCAGATGCAGTTAGGAATAAAAGACAGTTGGAGATTAGAAATTGATGTAAATGGAAATAGCTCATGACAGTTGGAAATCGGGATAGCAGAACAGTAGAGATAGAAACAGAAGCATTTATCTGTCTGTAGTTGAGAGATAAAACTACTGTTGAGCAGGCAATGGTTTGGAACAATATGAGAAGTTCTCTTGGGCTGAGAATAAAAGAGAAGAGTAGAATTTTTATTTATTTCTATGGAGTCTCTGTCCAACGAAGAAATGGATGTCCTTTTGGGAATAGGCGAGTCTATAGACAGCATTATATCCCGCGGCAGCATGGGAAAGTACAGCAGTGGAGTTGTGCGCGGATATTTTCCCTCTGACGAGTCCTGTGATGTTTTGTCCAGCAAGTCGGTGAGGAGGTCTCTAATGAAAATACAAGAAACAGATAAGGATGCATTCTGTGCTCTTTTTAAGGCAAAGGACCCCATGGCGTGGTGAGCTGTTTATTCTATCTTTCCTCTTTGCATAACGATATTTTCAATAAAATTTTTTAGCTTCAGCATGAGTAGAACTGTAGAAGAGAAGACGCGCCCAAAGAAGGACAAAGTCAGAAAAGACGAGAAGCAGACAGAGACAAAGGAAAAGAAGAAGGAAAAAACACATCCAAAGGCAAAGCCACTGTGCCCTTCTGATGTAACGAAGAAAGTGTATGAATTAATAGGACTAGCAAAAAAGAACGGCTCGCTAAAAATAGGCGTAAATGAGACCATCAAGAAGCTGAACAAAGGCGACGCAGACTTGGTTCTGCTGGGAGGGAACGCCCTGCCATTTGCCATCGTTGAGCCTCTAGTTGTCCTGTGCGAGAACAAGAACAGAACATTCCTGTTTCTGCCAAGCGTGTCTGCAATGGGAAAGGCGTGCGGTCTGCCGCGGCCAGTGGCTGCATGCACCGTCGTTTACTCCGAGGATTCGTCCATTAGAAAGTTGATCAACGAAATAAGAGAGCAGATGATAAATATCTAAAATAAAGAATACTTACAAAAGCACTAACCATACGCCTTATTCTTTTGCAGTGCCAGCTTATTTTGTGTACGCCTTTGTTCTTTTGCAGAGGGCTCTTCCTCTCGTACTCTGGAATAATTGTGTACTTTTTATTTTGTGTACCTATTTTTATTTTTGCAGGAATAATAAAATTGTAAAAGCACAGCTGTATATATTGTAAATTGTTTTTATTTGCGCCTGTATGACCCTCCAGTGAGTGCGTTGGCTTCGCGTACTTCTTCCTCAAACGCCTTGTCTCTTTCTGAGGCCAGACTCGAATAAATGCCAGGAACATAAAATCTTCTTTTAGTATTTAGTAAACCCTGATTATTGTCATTTGCCATCTGCACCTGTGTGGCTATCTCTTCTGTCAGTGGATCAGTGCCTGTTCCTGTAGAGTTAGTCTGCACCCCTGCATTTTCTGTTTCAGGATCTGTCTGCACCCCTGCATTTTCTGTTTCAGGATCTGTCTGCACGCCTGCATCTTCTGTTTCAGGGTCAGTCTGCATCCCTGCATCTATGCCCCCAGGGTACGACATCATAGGCTCAGCTGGCGAGCCATCAGCGCATATACAGGGCGTCTTGCGTGCTCCTCCTCCTCTGACGGGAATTCTTGACACCTTGCAGCACTGCACTGTCAGGAACTGTTTCTTAGGCTTTGTGAAGCATATGGCTCTCGGTGTTCTGGTGACAATGTGTCTTTCATCGCACTCGTCGTGATAGCCATCAGAGCCCATGCTTCCTCCTTGGCCCATACCGCCCCTAATTCTAACTACCATGGGAGATACCACAGAAGATGCCATGGGAGCATGTGCATGAATTACTCTGTTCTGCATCATTCCACTGTGCATTGCGTGGATGGCTGGTATTACTTTGCATCTGACTGCCATGTGATCTACACCGCATTCGGGTGCCAGCCGTGCCCTTCTCTTGTACATATTATCTATAGACATTTGCCTGTGCACTGCCTTGTTCATGTTGTATCCCACATCGCATCTAGCTGCTGCTTTGAGGTTTCTTTTGTAGTTTTTCTGGAGGGCTCTGAGCTCCTGCCACACCTCCCTATCTGAGGTGTCGGGCTGCGAGAAGTTGGCTGGATTCGAGTGGTAGTGCATGTTGAATGGCAGAGAGCCGGGCTCTTCGTAGGAGACGCCAAAGGGGGCGGTGAGGGAGTGCGCGCCTACTTTTACTATAGACTGTGTAATGTCATCGAAGCAGTACATTCTATCGGGTGAGCACATGGACAAGTCTATTCCCACAGAGTATGCGGAGACTGTCAGGAGACATGCAAGGAATGCAACGCTTTTCATATTTTTATCTCTGCCGGTGGGCTATATTTCCGGGAGTGTTTCAAAATGAAACCAAGCAGAAAAAAACATGAAACAGACAATCGTTGTAACATAGGCCACAGCGCAAAGTATCCAATGGCACAGCACACACTGTGCACTAAATACTGGTTCTACTGTCGGTTAGCACACGCGGTGTACTAAATAAAAACAATCATACACAAATACACACTGCAACAGCCCACTAACAACTGCCATGTTCTGCAATGCAGACATAGTGTGCATGGAGCACTAAATAATGGCTGTGTGAATATTTATATCTACTGCACACAGAGCGCTAAACTCTATCACAGACAGAATATAACGCACAGACGCCAATAAATGCTCTTAATGCCAGCGCAATGTGCTGCACGGTGCAATAAATACGGTCACTCTCTATAATATAGGGTACACAGCACACCAAGTACTGTTCCAGTTTAAATAGAATATTTTTTTTTACAGTATGAAAGAAGGAGAAGCAGAAGAGTTAATTATGGCGTACATCGACCCAAGCAAGAAGAGAACGGCTGAGGCCCTGGCGCAGAGCATAAAAGGGAACAACGAAGAAGTAAATGGCTTCCTAAAGGGCCTTTTCTCAGAGAACCCGAGAATCAAAGAAATATCTGCTCTTTTCCTCAAAAGATCTCTGGCTCTTTCGCTCACGCAGAACATGCCCAATGCCCCAGAGTATCCTGCTGTATTCCACAAGCTGTGCAGTGCGCTGTCTAATGACGCCACAAAGGCAAACAGCCTTATCTACGAAACCATTTCCACCATAAAGGACGCGCTAACTATAGATGATCTTTTCAGGGCTCTTCCTATCCCTGAAATAGACCCAAGCGCGCTCCCTGCATCTCTCCTTGATTTTAACACGGTAAAGATGCTCACTATCTTAAATAGGTACACAGAGAAGTACAAGAGTAAGGAGAAGTCAAACGAGCTGTACTCAGAGATAAACCACCTAATAGAGAGCACAGGCCCGTATATGATGCACATTGTACAGGAGATAGCAACGAGCAAAGAGACAGGACTAGCCCAGCACGCATTTATAAATATATACCAAATGGTGCTAAACATACTGGTCCATGACTTGCCAGACTACTACGAAGAAATGATAGACACGCTGACTGCCACCCTATACAGCAGTAATGTGTCCAGCAGTAGCAATACTGATCCATACAGCAGCACTGCCTTATATGGCAATGCCAGTAGGTCTATTGCCCTGCTGAGAATAAGAGTCTCTTCTGTGCTTGTCTCTAAATACTCAGATGCATACACTTCCTACACTGTGTTCATAAACAGCCTGCACTCGCTCTACGAAGAGGCAGAGACCATGGACGAAGGCGTGCAGATAGAGTTTCTGCAGTATTTAAAGACACTGCTTAGCAATACAGAGATCCTTAATGCCGTCATACCCGTATCTACTGCACAGAGCACAGTAAATGCTGTCAAAGCAAAAGCAAACATCCTAAGCAACGGGATACTGGTTATGCTGCTGAACAAGATAGAAATAGACGACTCCTTAGGAGATGCAGAGTATGTGCAGTCTCTTCTGGAAGGCGATCCTTTCTCCCTCAAAGACATATCGTCTTCCATCATAGCTGATCTGATAGCCAGGGACCCTCAGCTGGTGGCAGAGATACTTGCACAAGAACCAAATCAAAATCTTCTTTATTTATTTTTATATCTTATCAGAATAAAGTATAAGCCGCATGGAACAGCCAAATGGATAGACTTTGCAGTCAGCAATATCCTAGAAGATAGAGGCGCAGATCTAGTAAGTCTCAGCATATCCTGTACTATTCTTATAACTGCCATCAATAACCATACGATTGAGATAGAAAGCATCCTTCCCAAGCACACAGCGCTGCTTACTAAGCTCTCAAGCACCCTGCTCTCTAATGCGCCCCCTGTGGTACTTCTGTTCCTAGAGCTAATACACACTCTGTGCACACATAGTACACAGGGTGCAGAAATACCTGTCTCTCCCAACACTCTTCAGCACCTGATGAGCACTCTAGCCCATGGGAATACAAACAGCACCATAGGCCAGGGGCTGTTCCATCTGCTCAGGATGTCCAACACAGCAGACACTCAGTACTACGCAGAGACAGCCAGTGCCCTTCTTATCTCGCAGGTAGACACCGTAGGATCCACTCGGCTCGTTAAGTCTCTCTGGGACATCATCACTCTGCACGCCCTGAAGAGCACAGACAATCTAGCTATTCCCACAGAGCTGATAGTGCACTGCATAAACAACAACCTGTACGAGTACTACACATACTCTCTGCAGCTGCTCAGCATAATCAACGTAGCATACGGCATACAGTACTATACAGACATATCCTACAGCATACTCAGCAATAATAGTCTGTGGGACAATAAGCCTTTATTAGTGAGCCTCACATACCTAGCTGTATCCCTCAGCAACAGACAGCTGTACGATGTAACAACAGTGATAAAGTACATAGCAGCAGACGATGCAGCAATAGGCATCGTAGGAAGATACCTAAATACCTACAGCATACTAACTATATACAACACAGGCACTGTAATAGTGCATCTTCTCATACGCTACATAAAGGTACTAGTCACTACTGAGTATACAGAAGAGCTGGATAAGACCGTAAGAATGTTCATAGACAAACCGATGGTGCAGGAGGAAGACACAGCAGACAGCATATCCACGCTAGAAAGATATCTACTGCAGCACAAAGAGTCTGCAGATATAACCAATAGAGTAAGCATCATACTGAGCAAGCTAAAGAACAGACAGCAGAGGATAAAAGATGATCCGTGGTCTCTTTCTTTGGTCTCTAGTGTGTTCAGCAGAGTGTAGCTACTGTAGCATACTGAGCACTCCTCTATTTATATCCTCTTCTGTTATCTTTACTATCTTGTTCTGTTTAATATCTCTTATATACGTGCTAAGTATAGGATGATCTTTCAATAGGTCTAGCTCATAAAGATAATAGTCAGTAGACCTATCACTCTTATTAACACTGTGTGTAGCATAAGAATCGTTATTGCTAGTCTCATCGATAGACCCAGCGGTATCAGCATTAGCATCACCAGTATTGCTTATAGACCTATTATCACTAATAAACTCACTATTACTACTGTTACTGTTATTTTTGTTGTTATTCATTAACTGCGTGATTGACTTAATGCTGCTACTACTACTATTGGCATTGCTGCTGCTTGCTGTCTGCTTGGGCACCTTTACCATGCTGTTCTTGTGCTTGTGGGATATGACTGATATCACGTTAAGTATCTTGTATGCTGTAGTAATGTGCACTCTAATCGCAATGTAGGACAGCCTCTTAAGGAAAGACCGCACCACGTTAATAGATATGCTACTGCTGTACAGCAGATCATTAACTAGCAGCACCAGTAGATCGCTCTCTGTAGCAAATAGGTCAATAGTTAGCAGATCATACAGCAGGCTGTATATATTCGCAATGTTTACGCTGTACTCGCTGTGCAGGAGAATAAGGCCTTTGAATGCGCGCACACCCACAGAGCCGCCCAGGCACACAAGAGACAGTATCGCATCAAGAGCAACAGAAGGGCACTCTACCAGAGGAAGCGAGTGCACCAGTATGTCAAGCAGAGCAAGAGAGTACTCGTCATCGGGGGACTCTAGGACCAGCTGCAGATCGTCCATGAGCGCGTCCTCAAGGCCTTCCTCTATTTCTTCGTTCTTCAAGAGAGCATTCCAGTACATCACTCTTTCTTCTAGAGACTCTGCTGGAGAAACTGTTGAAACCATCCAAAAATAAAAAAAAACAGTATTTATACTTCTGCGATTGCCACATGCGGCAATAAATAAGGCTGCCGCTTTCCCTGCACAGAGAGAGCAAGAGTGCCACTTCCCTATCAGGAGATACCAATAAAACAAGGCTTTTCAAAAGTATATATAGCCCAAAAATAATTATTTTTATTTTTCAAATGGAAGAGCTAAAGAACCCAATTACCTTTCAGTGCATCTCCTGCAGCACGATCGTCACCGACTCTTTTTTTCTCCTGGAGAGAGTAGACAGCAGCCTCCTATTCACCGCAGCGCCTAACACCACGCTAAACAAAGAAGTAGTTAGCACGCGCAACAATGCTCCTAACGACGCAGCCAGTGCGTCCTGCTCCTATTCTGCAGTGCACTGCCTGTGCGGCGAAGAAATAGGAAGAAAGTATCTTACGGTAAACAGTCTTCTAACCAACTGCCTAAACAACTACCTTATAAATATAAAGAGCATCAGAGGGTACCAGCTAGGCATAAAGACACAGCAGACAGAGCACGCCGTGATGACCAACTCAGAAATAAACACAGAAATAACTAAACTGCAAAGGTTCTGTACTTTCCTATACAGTAAAATAAAAGAGATAAAATAAACACACACTTAGTTATTATTTTACTTACTACAGTACACAGTATATGCAGCAGCACAGACGAGGAATAGGCAGAGATAAGCTGGAAATAGATGCTAAGCAGATAGGAAACAGAGCATGAACAGGAGATAGAGTAGCATAGATAGGCCTAAGCTAGTCTAAACTATTCGCAGATAAACAACAGCCTCGCAGAAGTAATAGTTACCCTATGCATGTGGAAATAAGCCTGCAATAATGAATTAGTCAGTGTTTTATTAATGTGTGATAGCTATGATATGCACTGGTGCATCCATTTCTTTATTATTTCCACTGTGTGGCTGTCCTGCGCTATCAGCTCTTTGTTGTCTATCTTTACTACTCTATCTACTATCTTAATGTCCTTGATGTCCACCACTCTCTTCACTCTCCCTGTCTTCACTGATGTGTTCACTATTATGTTATTAACGAGCTGGTAGTAATGCACTTTCCACCTGCTGATCCACCCCTTGTACTCTACTAGATACACTCCTGCCTCTCTTTCTCTATCTAATATATCACTGATCTTCTTGATACTGTCGGTGTTGGGCATGGTGCTGCTGAGTATGAACTGCTGTATATGCTTATAGTATATGCTGTTGTTCAGCAGAGTAGATAGCACTAGCTGGATGATGCTGTACCTCTCCTGGTAGTTGTCTACGCCTATGGACCTAAAACGCTTTATGCTTAGTTTATCAAGGATGTCTGAGCTGTTCTTAATCACCACTATGAGATCAACTATCTCCTGAATGCTCTTCAGAAGCAGCCAGGAGTGCATCAGTGACCCTATTCTTATTACGTACAAAGTGCTCTCTTTGTTGTTCTCGTACAAGAACCTACTGGACACCACAGACACCTCAAAGGGAGGCTCTGTCTTAGGGCCAGGCGCGTATATATTGGTGGCAGTATCTACTTCATCGCTGCTCCAGGACTCCAGTTCTATCTTTATGTCTCTCTTGTGCCAGTATATCTGGTTCTTGTGTCTGTTCTTTATATCTGTCATAAATTTATAAGTACAAATGAATTTATAAATATTTTTATGAAACACGAGATGAAACCGGTGGTAAATATAAGAGATGTGCTATTTACAAAAGGATCAATAGGAAACAGAATAGTGCTGAGGAATATTCTGATAGAAGTAGTGAATCTAGATACGTCTATTTTCATCATGAAAGGCTCGCTAGAAAAAGAGGAGCATCTTCTGTGCGCTGAGTATATTAACAGCTCGTTCAGCAAAGAAATAGAAAATAGAGAAACAGAAAGCATAGAAACAGACAGGAACAGAATGTACATCTATGATATGAACAGAGATAGCAGTGATAGGTATGGCAGACTGTCTGATTCTTTGCGCAGCAAAATAGAGGGATATGCACACGGGCTGGTGAGTATAATACGATACATACAGCAGGAGACGATGGAAGGCAATGAAGTACAGCAGAAGATGATGGAAACTACAGAAAGCATAGAGAGTAAAGAGAACGATCTGCTGTTCTTCTGCATTATGGAGGTATTTGAAGAGTTTGTGCTGGGTCTGCACACGGTGTACAGTGTGCAGTATATAATGTACGTTCTTTCCATTTCCAACGAAATAAGAACCAGCAACTTCCTCTCTTTTCTGCTGTCTACCGTGCAGTCTAACGATCAGCGCAGAAGAATGACTGCTGTTTATTTTGCGTCCTTTGTCTCCCGGGTTAAGTGTCTCTCAGCTGACTCCATGGAGATAGTTGGCGAATATGTAGAGTACTGTAGAAATAGAATAAACACAGTGGATGACAGATACAGCAGAGTGCTGCTAGGCTGCATTAAGTACATCTCAGAGAACAGCAGAATAACGGTTGGCACAGAAGACATTCTTGCAGAAGCACAGATACTTCCTGAGGAGATGAGCAACCACCCCTTTAGAAGGACAGGAATAGAAGTGTTTGATAGATTTATTGACGAGATAGATGAGATATAAAGTGTATCTATTTGATTTATTTATCTCTTTGTTTTTTTTGTTCTCTTTTTTGGAATTGCCTTTCTTTTTGTTTTTCTTACGGTGTAGTTCTTTACTTTCTGTTTTTCCTTGTTTGTGCTGGCCTGTTCTTTCTTCTTTCTTTCTCTTTTGTCTGCCTTCGCTTTCTCTATTTTCTCTTCTTTTGTGTCTTTCTTGCGGATCTTGCTGATCATCTCTTCAGTTACAAAGCCATTGGAGTCATCGTCTGTTTCATCTCCGCTGAACGAAGAGTCATCAGCGGACAGCGACTCTTCATCATCGCTTGCATCTGCATCGAATGAGCCTTCATCGCTTGCCATTTCATAGCCGCTTTCATCGCCATCATCATCTGCCATTTCATCATTCTCTTTATCTCCAGAGCTGTTTTTCTTGCTGCTTTTGGCAATATTTTCAGCTTCTTCGTTATTCTCCTTCTCCTTCGCTTTCTCAATGTCTCTGATCATCTTCTTCAGAGCTGATGATGCAGTGACTGCCCTCTTCTTCTTCAGTCTTCTGTAGTCCATGACTTTCTTGATGCACTCAAACTGCGCAGCCTCTGGGTATCTTCTGATGATAGCTCTGAGTGAGTTTACTCCATATGCTATTATGTCGTCGTCCTTGTAGTCGCTGCAAAAGTTTTCTACTATCAGCTCGCACACAGCCTCTACCTCTCTGCTGGGCGTCTCCTGGTGGATGGCCTGTGCTATAGCAGAAAAAACACTCGGCAGTTTCTCCTGGTGCGGAAACAAGAACCTCATCATGTACCCGTGGAATCCTTTTATGTTAATGGTGTAGAAGCTGATGATACGAGAGACTATCTGCACCATCATTAGCTTGGTATCCGGAGAGTACTCTGACGCCTTTACCTTCTTGAACAGCTTAGACCCATAGTATGGCCCTTTGTCTCCCAGTCTGTTTAGTAGAGCTATTATGTTGGGCTCTTTTCTTTCTTCTTTCTCTTTTTTCTCCTCTTCCTTTTTTTTCCTTTCTTTTTCCTTTCTCTCTTTTTTCTTCTTGTCTCCTCTTGTCTCTTTTTTTATCTTTGAATCTGTTTTTTTCACAACAGGCACTTCTATCTCTTCTTCTGTTACAACTAGCTTAACTCTATCGAGGAGATACATAAAAACAAAGTTAATCACAACAGGAGGCGCCTGGAAGATCATTTCAAAGACCATCTCCGAGGACTCTTTATCCACCCACACTTCTCTGCTGACAAGGTGCATAAACAAATACACTGCTCTTTTGGAGTGCGACTCTACCCCTGAGTGTATAGTGTTTATCAGGATCTCCTGTATCAACTTTCTGTGCTCTGTGTTGTCTCTTATGATCTCTGCGATCAGGAACTGAATGAACACTGTCTTTGTTCTTTTGTCCATTTCTTCTATCAGGGGAATAGACTGTTTGTAGAATATTTCTGGCCCTATTTGTTTTGTTTTTTTAAGGGTAGTGATTCCCGTTATGACGGACTGCGATAAACTCCTTTCAAGGAGAGAGTAGTAGTCCAGGGCGTAGTTGAAGATATCTCCTGCTATGTCTTCATCGTAGTGCTTCGAAATGTGCGGTAGGAAAGTAAGCAAAGTTGAAAGCTCTGAGTTCTTGGCCTCTGGGTCTAGCTTTGATATTTTTATCATGCCTCTGAGCTTGTCGACTTCGTTTTTGTAGAGCGTTTTGTAGCTCTTTGGGTCTCTTTTTATTTGCAGCTGCAAACGTATGTCCATGGTCAGTAAAAATTTGCACTTTTTATTATTTCGAGAGGTGGCACTACAAGCTATTTATTTACTATAGATACTAGCAGAGAGTTAGCTGATCAATAGGGAAATGATAGAAAATAGATAACGAACAGTTATCTAGCTAGTTATTTAATCTGTTAATCATCCTGCTATTCACTTAATCTATTGTGCAATACCCTTTCTGCGATTTGTTGGATAATTCTGTGCTTCTATTGGATACTATGCTTCCTTTCTATTGGTTTTCTTCGCTATTTCTATTGGTTGCGTATTTTACTCAATATAATCCGAGAGCTTCTTCTACTTCCTATGGACATCTCAGGAATTACGGAAGTGCAAGATGCTTTCTACGAGAACGAGCTTATTAGTGCATTCTCTGTCTCGTCCCCTGCCACTGTCCAATGGTCTGCTGATTTTGTTCCTCCTATTACGGAAGTATCAAGGAATAGAATTGTTAAGATAGACAGCTGTCTCTCTTCCAAGGTGCTTTTTATTGACTCTAACGACACTGTGCGCCTCTTGGGAACTACTAGCCTGTTTAACTGGAACATTCGCACAGAGCAAGGACACAAGATAGGAAGCCTGTCCAGGAACCTATTGGGCACAGAGTATACTCTGAAAAACAGACAAGAGAACAAGGAGGTGTGCTTTATAAAGCACTTTGGGCTGTACTCCAACACAGGCCCGAGAGTATTCAACGTGTACACAAACTCAAAAGATACACTTTACAAACTAAACCTGTCAGAAAGAGTGAAAAAGAAGAAAAACCAGTACATCAGACTGCAGAACAAGCCCCCGTACTTTAGCTACGAGACTAACTCGTACGTGCTAAACTTCAACGGCCGAGTGACCATGCCTTCCACTCGCAATTTCCAGATCATACACCCCAAAGACACGTCATTCATTACGATGACATTCGGGAAAACCTCGCACAACGAGTACATACTAGACTATACGTATCCCTGGTCGGGCATGGAGGCATTCGGTGTTGCATTGTCATCCTTTGGAAGTATCTTGGGGATTGACTGAATTACTCTATTTGTTATGCTGCTTCTGGCAAGGAGATCAAATACTTCAATAAACGGATGCTCTTCCCTTATCTTGTCCTCGCACAGCAGGAGGGTCTTCTTAACAATTTTCATGCAGAATAAATTTACCACACACCAACTAAAATAAAACACAAGATGAAATTTATTCACTTATCAGTTAAATAGCATAAGACAAACAGCCAGTTAATCTATACTTCTATCTACTATTTAGTGCGTATTGTTAACTAACTATCTATTAAATGACTAACTCCCTGCTAATAACTGTTTATTTATAGCAAAATTGGCTATCAATTGACTATAGCCTGTACACTTTTTGTATAAGTACGCTTTTGTTCCTGTTTTACTCTGCTCCACCTGTAAGTGCACTTTATTCTTGTTTATTTCTCTACTCCTCGTTCTGTAGGTGTTCTATTAGTTTGTTTATTGTTTTTCTTCTGATGGACCTTTCGTCTTTCTCCTGCTCTGTGAGGTAGAAGAACGGCTTGTCTGCTCCCTTCGGCACCAGCAGCATATCTACACCAAACAGACCAGATGTGTTTTCCTTCGATGGCATCAAATATCCCTGTTCCTTGGTTGAGAACAAGTGGTACTTATTGTTCTTATCGATGTAGCCGTACAGACACTCGGCAGTACAGGATATCTTCCCCAATGGAGAAAGATTGCTAACTATCTCTCCTAGCTCGCCGTTTAGCAGCAGCGACTTAACGTACGGGCCAGGAAACCCGCACAGCAAGTCAATGTACAGAGAATAGTCTTCCACCACCACAGGGCCTTTGACTATTTCATATGCTGCATACACTTTGTTCTTTATTATCTCCTGAGCGCTTCCCTGGATCTCTTCCAGGTCATGGCTGATAAATTTGTATTCGACTCTGCCGTCTATGTATTTCTTGATTTCACCCTTCTTTCTTTCACTTCCGGTTATAATAGTGAGCATAGAAAATAAAAAAACAGAAGAAAGACTTATAGAGTTGAAAGAGATCAGAACATAGAGAGAAGACCAAGAGAGAACATAATCAGAGACTAATTGAAGACGTAAGAATGATTTATTAATAAGAGTACAATAAGTATCCATCCTCTTCCTTTTGTCTGGCTCCTCTTTTGTGGCATTCAAGACTCATTTATGATAATCGAGTAACAAAGTGCCAAAAGGGAATAGTATGGCCCCAGAATGCAAGCCAGCATGAAGTAATTTAAGTGAACAAACACTTCTATAAAGCTGAGCGCAAATATTGCAAATAGCGAAATAATAGCCCAGAAGTGGAAAAAAACTATCATCGTAAAATTGGAAAAAAGGAAAAAATCCACAAAGAGATTGTTGTCATTGCGCTGCTTATCATATCCCATTGCATCAACTATCGCTTTGTTGTAAATAATAGCATTAAATGAAAGAGCGATAGTAAATACCATGCAAATGGAAATAATAACAGAAATAACGAAGGCGTTCTCTTCAGAATGGCTATTTAGCAGGTATACGTACAAAATGTCAGGAAAAGAAAAGACAAAGTCAAGTATATCCATACTCTCAGCATACTTAGCAGTAATTAAAAGCTCCATAAGAAAAAACAAAAAATATTCATAAATGCAATCTAAGACAAAAAATATCAGAGTTATCTTAGAGGAAAACTAAAGAAACAAAAGACAGGATATAGTAGATAGAAAATGCAGTAAATGGATAGTAAGCAAATTTTAAACTGTAAAGTTGACTATTTATTGTTGTTACATGCAATGATTTGGCCATCTTTCTCACACTCATTCTCCAGGTCCTCTGGCATCTCTGTCCATTGTTCTAATGTCCCTACTATTCTCATAAGAACCGTGTCTAGGCTCTTGTTGTGCGTCTCTGTTAGACAATATAAACCCATTTTCTGTATAATTGTGGCCACTTTCTGAATTCTCTCTATCTATCCAAGCCTTATAATTAAAGAGTCTGTCCAGAATAAACCAGGTCACTATTCCTGATAACACAGCAAAGACAGTAAAGTCCATGTTCAATGACCAGCATATATATGAAAAAGGAAGCAGAAAAAACAATAAATACTGTTCGCATATCACCATCCACACAAAATAATAGGTCCATGGATGGCGGGGTATAATATAGTTAGACAGAAAGGCGTCCTTAGGATAAAACTTCTTATGTCCCAAATATACTGTTCCCTGAAAACACACGAGAATAAATAAAACTAAAGCTATGTATAGCATTATATAGCTGGCTCTCCCAAACATAAGAGCGTACTTTGGATTGCCTTCAAACGTGTTTTCAATAGATTTGGTAAATATTTTAAATATATCTTCAAGTGAAGTAATATTAGCAGCAAGTGCCTCGGTGTCTTTAATGCTCTCTGCCGTCATATCCAAAAATTTTCAATAATTTTTGTTTTTAGATAAGAGTCCAAATATCAAATTGCTCGCAAAACTGTGCTCAGATTATTGGGGTACAGAGCCAAAAGAAGAAAGTAGTTTAGCATTAGATAGTTTTAGCTGTTTATTGCATAACTGAGTTGTCTAGCTAGAGTAAATAGCTATTAGAGTAGCAGTGAAAGTGAGTCTCTAAGAAGCAGACATTTTAATTTAGTCCATGCAAAACAAAGTCAATTACTCTTGCCCTCATCTCTTCAGAATGGCTGTCCATCTCTGCATAGCCTATTGGTGTACTGCGGATATTTCATACATCTCCTAGTGCTATTTCTGTAATTGTAAGAAATTATCGTGGATGTAAAAATAAAAGTAAAGTGTATTAGCAGATAGAAGAAGTACACTCTGCTTTCATTTCCCTAGATTATCCTTTAGGTATATCTGATCTATCTTCTGTCTATACGATATCATATACCACTGACTATCAGTAAAATATACACGTGAGTTAGATAGCGAGAATATCCCTGTGGGGAAGGAGTTGCATTCTCCTTTGCGCCACCGGAGCAGGAGAGATGAAAAAAAAGATGATCGGATGAAAACAAGCCAATCAAACAGTGTAATAATCCCCCCTTTTGAAGGGGCATCTCTCCGCGTAAACTATATAAGAAGTGCCGAAGTGCCAAGAATATGGGTAAAACATACAGAAAATATAAATCAGCAAGCAGAAGCAATGAAAAAATAAGAGAAACAAAGAATCCTATGGCAAAGCCAATGCACATAATAAAAGTGCCATCTTCGCCATCTTCAACAAGCTTCAGCGCCCCCAGGGACAGAAGTATGTCGCACGTTCGAATGAACAGCGAGCCAGCACACGCAGAAAAAACAAGACCCATTGAAGAAATAACGCTGAACAACGTGCAATCAGACGCAGAGCTAAAGCTGGCCCTGCAGACGATAAACAGAACAGCACAGAAGATAGAACACTCAGAGCTAACCGAGAAAAAGCACCGCACATGGAAACCGTCCGATGACTACAGGCTGAAGATAGATCCAACAAAACAGAATGTTGTGATCGAAGATCTTTCCAGGGGAAATAAAGGTGGAAAAAGTCGGGAAGTCGAGGAAAGACTGCAGTCTACACATGCCAGCGACTGGGAAGACTTCCCCACTGAAGGAATGCCAGTTCTGAAAGAAGGAATCGAAAAAATGAGCATAAAAAAGAAGAATGTCTCATTTAACGAGCCAGCAGGGAAGAGAAACAAGAGCATGTATCTGAAATCAAAGGCAAAGCACCACTCTGCGCACGAGCTCCTCACCACTCCAGCCCATCTGAAGCCGCATGCACGAAAGACATCCGCACAGACAGTTGGCAGAGCACAGCCAATGAAGAAAAGTGTGGGAGAGCACGGAAGTATGCCAAGCACTTCAGGAGTAAAATCCGCAGGAAAAGTGGCACACAAAAACGAGCACAAAGTGCAGACAAAGGATAAGCCAGCATACTCAAGCGAGGGAATAGTGGGGTACAGCAAGGTAGACCCAAAGACACACTCCAGGGCTACATACTTCAGCATCCAACAGTCAGATCTGTTCACTCCCCTAAAAAACAAGGGGCCAATTAAGAAGGCAAAGGCAAAGGACCTCCCCGCCACAGGAGAAGCAGCCATAGGGCAGGCCAACAGGGAAAGAACAAGTATGCTCGCACAGACAACAAGAATAATAGAAAGTGAGAACGGAATCTGCAGGGTCCAGAGAACCCAGCACGAAGAAGTGGTTAACAAAGTGTTCAAGTCAAAGAGACAATCTACAAAAGATCCGTTCTTGAAGAGAGTCCACCACTCGGTGAACAACAGGAGGGCAATGAACGAGAGGGCAAAGGAGTCAAAGCGCCCATCAACCTACAAGCCGCAGCCAGAGGAAGAGTAATAAAAACTTCTTACTAATAATACTTTTACATTCAACATTTCTGCACAATTTGTCTTTTTTTAAGCAAGCACTTAGTACTTCTCAAGATAGGAGATATTTTAGCATCTCCTGGCCATAGATTGTTTTTATTGGCTGATTCATCTTTTGTGAGTCAGGGGGATAATCTGTTTTCCAACAGCAGAGAAATTACCAAAAAGAGGAAAATAAATAGGTAGGTATAGATAAGTTATGGATTAGGTTGGTAGGTCATGGATATGCTAAGTGTGCATTTGGTTACATCTGATTGTTTGTGCAGCTAATTTCAAGTTCTCAAAGCGTAAAATTTTCAATTTAATTTTCGTATAAAAATAAAAGAGTATGAGTATTGTTTCTACTTCCTAGACTTTTTATTTTTATTTCTTGCAGTGCTCAAAATGAAATAACTACTAGAAGGAATGTACAAGAAAGCAAAAGCAAATAGGAATAAAGTAAGCAACGAAAGATAAATGCTATAGAAGATGAGACAAGAACCATTAGTTGGGGTGTAGTATTGCTTTTATTAGACGATTTGCTCTTTAACTACTGGCTCTGCGGCATTCGATGCAATGTTGATCTCATGCAAGCTCATTTTAAGATAGATCCAAAAGACAATGTACATTGATGTAATAAATAGAGTGCTTTTCCAGAAGATGGAGAGTGAATTAAAGGGGAATAGATCGATAAATTCGCTATTTTCTGGTGCTTTTTCATCTTTTGTTGCTGTTTCTGGCTGACTTCTTTCCCTCTGGCTGTCTTTATCAACCCTAAGCTGCCTGGGTATTGAGCTGTCTCTTTCATTTTCTTCTGGTAGGAAGGGCATGCTGAATATCCACTTTTCGATCAGCTGTAGACAGCCTAGAGAGCAAATCATGCTTATAAAAACAGAAACAACCAGCATAGGAGTTACGAGAACGTGAATACTGTCTCCACACAAATAGTTTTTTAGGTAGAGCGCAGTGCAAAGGAGCCCTAGTGTATTTTTATAGAAAGTATACGATTTTATAATTACTATTTCTTTTTCTAAAGCATCTACCAGAGCATAGACATAGAATGATAGCATAGCTAAGGTAGAGAACTTCCAAAGTAGCATTGTAGAGAGCATGAGAGACATAACTAGAAGATTTTTTACTAGAAATGCATCTTTGAAGGTTCTTACATTCACGTACCGAAACATAGCAATGTAGAAAGCAGTGATAAATATGTATAAGAAAAAGTTAAGAAACACTTCAAAGACCAGCCAGGAAATAGAAAAAAATATAGAAATAAGTAATGAATTTTTAAAAGTTTCTTCTTCGTTTTCAAGGATATATCTTATAAGGGCTATGTTATCCCTTAGCGAAGTAAGGAAAAGGTTGAAGTATTTTCTCTGGCTGTTGCTTAGCTCTGGAGGGTTGTCTAGAAACTCAGAAAAGGCTGTTCTTTCCTTTGCCTCTTTCTTCTGTCCAGAGTTTGAGGTTTTTGTTGGCGCTCTTTGTTTGTCTACTTTGTCACTTTCTAATGATGGGGGGCATGGCTGTGATGAAGTATTTTCGCTGGGATGGTTTGGAATCAGAGCTGTTTTGTCTGTTCTTAAGTCTGCTGCTTGCTTCATTTGTTTTTAGATAAGAAAATTTTAATTTTTGTTTATTTAAGTATACTCAGAGATCAAACATGATCAGTCGATTATAATAGTTTCTCCTCCCTTGAAGCCATGGAAGAATGCCTGTTCATTAGCTTATTTCTTAGCTCTACATTCATAGAATAGCTTGTTACTGGCGCTGTAGTAGTGCTTATACTTATTGCCTGTAGAAGATGAAATAGTTTTCTCCTATGGCAGTATGGAGGGGCCCATGATGATCTCGCTTTCTGCCAACAGACTACCGTTCTTTATGTTCTGAATCAAGAAAAGGATATAGTCAACCAGAGGCAAATTTGATCTAATATACGAATTCACAGCCATCAAGCTCAGTACAACGATAACTGATAAAACCGCTAGAATATATGGCCAATACTTACTAAAATGATTGAGGACCTCATAGCTCATATCGAGCGGCGATACGCTGAACACCTTAACTACAGAAAGCCCGCTTTCAAAAACTGCGTTACTTATTAGTAGGCTGTTCTTTTTTTTTATAGAATTAAGACTGAATTCTAGTATATTCCTTTCTCTTATATGCTCATATGTTTTTGCTTGGTCTTTTGGCAGCTTGTCTTCTTCTTTTTTGATCTTTTTATTCACCTTATCTATTTTTTTGTTTATCTTACTGATATCTAGCCGGTTTTTGGAGACCTCATTAGCCATATCAGCTAGTTTATACCGAATAACCTTAAACTCTGTCAGCACTTTAAAGATAAATCCTATGCTGTAAAGCACAGCCATAAACACCATAAAGGGCGATATGCATATCCATAGCGTGCTAAGTCCCTCTGCATTAAACCAATATTCTTGGTTTACGCACAATAAAATAGTAGAGAAAAAGCCAAGGATACATAAGAAAAGACTTTTATAGTGCCCAGAACTCCATAAATTTTTTGCCCAGATCGCAAACAATGCTGCATATATATATAAACTAAATAAAATGGTATATGACCAAAAGACCAGCGAGAGGAAAGGAAGTAGCACCAACAGAGACAGGCCTAGAGTTTTAACCATGTTGGAATCTTCTCCCAGCATGTGCCATATTCCGATCGATACCAATTCAAAAAGATAGATCAAAGCCTTTCCGTAAAATGGCAGATACATAGCAACTATATACAGAACAATGCACACAATGGTGACAAGTGTGTCAATGGGTCCCCAGTATTTTCGAATCATGCTTCTTAAAAATTTTACAATTCTGTAGGGCTCCGATTCTTTTTTGGGCCTACTGTCATCGTCTTCTTCGTCTGAAACACTCGTTTCATTATTTCCTGGTATTATAGAAAGCTGTCCATTATTTTCTGCTGTGCTATTCTGTTCTTCGTTATTGTTCATTTTTTCATCTCCTATTTTCTCTTTATTAGGAGTGATGAAGTCGTAATGATGCGGACCAATTATATTATTAGTTGGTGCATCAACCCCTGGCTCCATTTGAGAGGATGTGGAGAAAGTGGCAGATAGTTTGTTTGTAACGGTTTTCTCTACTTCAGCCGGTCTCTTAAGTATACTTTTTGTATTTGACGGCTGAGTAGTTCTCGAGCTATTTGGATCGTTTACTATAGTAGAATTATCTGAATAGCTGTCTTCTTGCACTTTACTGTGTACTGAGAGCTCTCCATCTGGTCTATTCTTATTTGATAATTTGTAACTGTCTGATGTGGTGCTTTTATTACCCATTGGAATAAAAAAATAGCTATTTTTTTTAATTTATGTACGAAAATAGAAAATAGCTGTTAAAAAATTTGCTATCAAGTAAAAAATACTCTATAGTGAGAGAAACAGTAAATTGAAGGCTAAATATTTTATTTATAACTTGCTACTGATACAAAAAATAGTATTTATACTTACTTGTCTATGAATAAACGCTCTTACAACTAGGCAGAAGTGTTTGAAATGAATATACTCATTAGGAACAAACTGTCCTTTAATTTCTGGAAGAACAAAGGAATATATTCACTGACAGGCATCTTTGAATCGAGGTAACAGATCATGAATAAAAGTCCTGTTCCCGCAATAATTGATACAACAGGAAGAACAATGAACCAGTACTTACTGAAAGATTTTAGCACATTGCAGCTCTCAGTATATGGTGTTAGTCCATATATTTCATCTAAACTAATTGTTTCATTTTTATTATCAGTAATCTTACCTTCAACAAATTCTAGATTTTGTTCCAATTTCTCAATTTCTTTTTTTAGTTCATCTATTTTCTCTTTGTTCTGAGATGCTTCTTCATTATTCAATTTAGCTAGTTCTTGGTTTTTTATTTTTAGAACTCTATTATGCCCCTTCTTAATAAGATTATAAAACAGTCTATCAATATAATTTTTTACAAATTTAACTAATTTGTAAACAAGTCCTATATTGCAAAATATAGTAATGAAGAAAAGGAATGACACCGCAGATACATATATCATTTTGGGCTTTACTGATCGAGCCCAATCAGGAAATACGAATGACAAGATAATAAAAGCTGGTCCAAAAACAGATGTGATAAGACCCAAATAATCCTTTTTTTCGAAAGAACCTTCTGCTGAGTAAGAAGACATACAAATAAACATCAGAATACAAGCATATGCACTAATTGGCCAAGTAATCAGCGAAAAGAAAGCTACTAGTAGCCAGAAAAATAAGTAAACAGATTCACTAAGAGCATGTATGTCTCCCGCTATATAATTTACTGCTATAATTACTAACTCCAGTAGACACAGCAAGACCTTACCATAAAGTGGCATATATGTGGCAATTATAAAGAGTGTAATAGACACAGCGGCAAAAATTCTGTTAAAAGCCACCGGATGATTGCATTTTATATTTCTTAAAAATTTCACTATGGCATTGGATGGCTCTAATTCTCCATCAGATTTACTGTCCTTATTTTCTTCTTGATGATCATCAAGCTCTCCAGTACTTCCCTTTTCCGAGTTTAGTTTTTGATTATCATCCATTCCATTACCTCCTGTTTTCTCGTTATTAAAGACATTATGGAAAGTTGAGCCTGTTAACTTGCCAACTGGTGTACCAATCACTTGTCTTGTTTGAGGAGATGTGTGATCAGTGATAGATAATTCGTCCGTAACGTTTTCTTTCTCTACTTCAGCTGATCTATTCTTATTTGATAATTTGCAACTGTCTATTGTGATGTGTTTATTATCCATTGGAATAAAGAATAACTGCATTTTCAGTTTATGTATGAAAATAGAAAATAGTCATTAAAAGTTTACTGCTAAATAAGAAACACTCACATAGTGAGAGAAACAGTAAATCGAAATCTAAATGTTTTATTTATAGCTTGATACTAATGAAAGAAGTGTTCATGCGTATTCAAGAGAAACAATAATAGCTTGCTCTTATAAATAAGCTAAAAGATTAATAGCTCTTTCTCTTAGACTGTATTGCTTTTTGCAGAGTGAATGAGTGTACTCAAGTATGTGGTCAAAGTCATCTGAGAGTTGACATATGAAGCCACAAACATCGTGCCTATTCCAGCAACAACTGAAACAGCTAGGAGAATGTAGAACCAGTACTTGCTAAGCGATCTTATTACTTCGTAGCTTGAATTGGATATTTCTGCCATAGGTATATCATCTTCTTTCTCACCGAGAAAAATATAAAAAAATCCTTCAAAAAATCTATAAACTGGTTGAACAAATCTTATGTTGAAAAATATGGCCATAAAAATCATATATGGCAATCCAAGTGCAAATATCATGTTGGGCTCTACTAAATTGATCCAGTGCTTAGAAAAGCACAGTATAACGGTGAAATAGAATCCAAGAATGCTAGAAGTAGCACCCGAATAGTCCTTGCTCTTCCAAGAATTTAATATTGCTTTTAAAGACATAAATAGATATATCAGACCCAAAATAACAGAAGTAATTGGCCAAATAAGCAGTAAAACGTAGAGTAGCAAAACAAGCAGAGATAAGCCAACAGTTGTCTCCAGAGAGGGGTTTTCTGCTATCATGCGATGCAGTCCTACTAGTGATAATCCTAGCAGACATAGTGAGAGTCTACCATAAAACGACATAAAAATACCAATTACAAAGAAGATGATAGGACTGATAATGCAAAATCTTTCAATAGCCACAGAATGCTCATGGGCTTTGCTTCTTAGATACTTCTGCATGTTCGAGAATGATTTGAATGCCTCCTTGATTTTTCCGAATTCACTTTCTTCTGATTTATGGCTTTCATCTCTTCCTTCTTGATCACTATGATGATTCTCTCCAATATTTTCTATTGTGGTATGCATTTCATTACCTCCTGTTTCTCCGTTATTAAAGATACTATCAGTTGAGCCTGTTAACTCACTAACTGGTGTACCAATCATTTGTCTTGTTTGAGGCAATGAATATTCACCAGTGGGAATTACATGTGTAACAGGTTCTTCACCCCAATTTCTAGATATTCCTTCACTATTTGAATGTTTCTGCTCTTCATTACTTCCTATTACAGTATGCATTCCATTATCTCCTGTTCCCTCTTCATTAAATAAATTGTAGAAAATTGAGTCTGTTGATTTGCCAACTAGTGTATCAAACATTTCTTCTTTTGAAGGAGATGAATGTATACCAGTAGGTATTCCATCTGTAACAGGTTCTTCAGCAAATGTTCTAGCTATTCCTTCACTATTTGGATTTTCCTGCTCTTCATCACTTTCTATTATGGTATCCATTTTATTACCTCCTGTTCCCTCTTCATCAAAGAAAGTATAGGAAGTTGGGTTTGTTGATTTGCCAACTGGTGCACCAAACATGTCTTTTATTGAAGGAAATGAATTCATACCAGCGGGTTCATGTATAATAGGTTCTTCAGCAGATGTTCTAGTTATTTCTTCAATACTTGAATGTTCTGGCTTCTCAGCATCTCCTTCATAACCATTATTATGACTTTCTTCTACTCTAGATTGTTCTTGTTCATCTAATTTAGGATCTATAAATCTCTCATACTCATTGTCAACGGTTTGCACATAAATCTCTTTATTCGTTAATGCAGAATCATTTTGCTCGATCTTTTTCTCGTCCATTTTAATAAAAAATAACAAAATTTTTAATTATATACAAAAATGGAAAATAATTTACTAAAAATATTACTGGAAAATTACTAAAAATTAGCAAAATTAAAAACCACATAGTTCATTTATAGCTTAATGAGAATACAAATATTTACACACATTTTTATAATAGATATGGAATAGCCTACTCTTATTTCTACATTGGATAGTTTGTGATGATCTCTTTCTCTAAAGCTGTTTTTTTAAAAGTGCAAAAGAGTGCTTTGTAGCTCATTGCGCACAGACTCTGTAGATATTGTTGCACAGAGTTTTAGTCAACTTTTGTTTGTTCTAAAGACAGTAGAATTCAAGAGCATGGATTATGCAGAACTAAACCCAACAAATCCTATGTTAAAAAAAAAGGCCATATAGAACATAGATGGCACCATAAGCATCCATACTATGGAAGGGTCTACTATACCTACCCGGCTAAGAACGTAGAACAGGAGAGTGGCAAAAGAGCCAATGATGCATATTGAAGCATCTATATATTTCCTTTTACGGAAAGAAGATATCGCCCATCTAACAGCTACAAAAGCATAGATGATTATGCTGGGTAGCTGAGTGACCGGCCAGCAAGCCATTAGGAAGAAGACCAGCAGCACTAAGCTGGATAGAACAGCAGAGTTAACAATGGTAGCTTCATCTGCTGCCATATTGCTCGCACCAACTAGTACCAATGCTAATACACCCACCATAACTTTGTAGTAGAATTGCAGGCATAAGAAAAATATGAAGAGGGCAGATGCGGTGCTGAGCAGGGTTATTTTGAAGGCTGTTGGATGCCGATAGAATATATTTCTTAGATAATCCACCATGCTCGGGCATGACTGTAGGGCTCTTCTGAATTTGGTGAATTCACTCTCTTCTGCTCTGTCGTGCATTTCAGATTGTCTATGGCCTGCAGCACTTCTACTTCCGTTATTCTGTGCATTACTGTCAAGTTGTCCAATGCTCACTCTTTCATTATTCGGGTTTTCAATATTTTTCATTTATGGTCCCCTACTTCTTCTTTATTGGTAGACCGTAAAAATTTGATTTATCTGTTCTGGCAGCTAGTCTGCCAATCACTTGTTCTAGTTGAGAGACTATTGGAGAAATAGCAAATGGATCACAGCAGTGCAAATCAGCTCTTAATCAGATGACTCATATTTATCGATTTTGGCTTCTTTCTTGCTCAGTAGATAAAAGAGTAACTTAGTTCTATAGTTGTACAAAGAAGTTTGCATGAACTGCATTTCCTAGGATTGGATTGTTCTTTATACTCTGGATAAATAAGAGAGTATACTCACCCAGAGAAGTCTCTGATCTGAGATAGCAGACAATGAAGACAAATCCTACTCCAGCAATAATTGATGTGAGCACTAAGACATACTTTGCATGCCTGTGGATAGACTTCAACGCCCTGTAGCTTGTATCAAAGGATAAAAGATCATTCAAGCTGTTGGCAATGTAGTTATATGTGTATCTTTCCTTTATGGGCTCAAATGCTATTGCATAAGAAAAGTTAACTTCTCTTAAATAGCTCAGTTCTTCTTTGCACTTATTCAGTTTTTCATGGTTGCCCGGTGAGCTAGCTTTTATTTGTCTGATTTCTTCCTCCTTCTTAGCTATATTTTCGCTATTCAGTTTTTTGGACTGTCTAATCTCAAAATAATCATTAATGTCGTTAATAACACAGTGCATACTATCCCGGATTATATCAGACAGTTTTGGAATAAGACCAATGTTGAAGAGAAGAGCTACATAGAACATAGATGGCATTATGAACACCCACACTACAGCAGGCTCTACTAGGCTCATCCAGTGGCCCATCATGCAGAACAAAACAGTGATGAAAGAGCCGCTAATACACATCAAAATATTTGCATAATTCTTTTCATGGAAAGAGACTACCATCCAGCTAATGACGACAAAAGCATAGACAATTGCACTGAGTAGCTGCGCAGCTGGCCAATAAGACACCAGGAAGAAGACCAGCAGTACTAAACTAGATAGAGTGGCAGAATTAGTAATCGTAGATCTTTCTGATTTTATGTGACTTATTCCCACAGCTACCAGTCCTAGCACGCACATTGTAATCCTGTAGTAAAATGGTAAGTGTGAGATAAGTACAAGAAGGAGAGCTGAAATGACAAAGCCAATTATCTTGAAGGCCACTAGATGGTATGCAACCGTATTTCTTAGATAATCTGACATGTTCTGAAGTGGCTTGAATGCTCTTCTGGGTTTAGTGGATTTATTTCGTTGCGGTCCATTGCGTCTTCTAGATTCTGCATCACTTCTACCTCCGTTATTTCTCGGAGTATCTCTATGGTTTGCACTATGCTCTTCTCCACCATTTAATGCAGAAGAATTATGAATCCCATCGCTTCCTGTTTGGTTATTAAGCTCAATAGCATCAAACTGCCCAATACTTTCTTCTCCGCCATTCAATGCAAAAAGATGATGAATTCCATCATTTCCCGCTCCTTCATTAGTTGTATTTCCAGCATCTTCTGTATCTTCATTTATAGAATCCTCCAATATCCTAAGTAACTCTTCCTCTTCAAGCCGTATTCTTTGTCTACGTAATTTTTCTTCTTCGTACCATCTTTCTTCTTCAGCTTGTTTTTCTTCTTGAGTTAGGACATGATTATTGTGCCCATTAGAAGATGAACCAACTGTCTGGAAACTTGAATGGACTATAGCTACTGGTTTTGTCTGAGAAGATACAGAAGATGCATTGGACCCTCTTTCTGTAGCTTCACTTGAAGTTCTGCTAGTTGGTGGCTGAGCATGCTGTGATAATAGCTCCTTCACTGCACTATTATTGTCTAAATTGAATGATAAATGTGAGTTATAAGCTGGTTGAGTTGATTCATCCTCTATAAATGTGGTGGGGCTATTATCAGTGCTGTTTCTATGGGTGTTTTCCTCACCTTTAGTCTGTGCAGCACCAGAATGTTCTTCATCTGACGAATTATCACTGTTTGTTCTTCTGATCTCTTCCCTGTTCATTGTGTGAAAGTAGAATAAAATGGAGAAACAATCTGCTAAAATTTTATTAAGGGGCAGACAACTCCTACCACACTCCTATGTGGCAAAATATTTCTGCTAAAGGAGTTAATAAAAAATAAAAGTTAAACAGCTGCTCTCAGCCTACACTAATAAAACCTTCTCTCACTTAAATACGATTTTTATTCTATTCATGTATCTTGCCAAACAGACTCTTTGTCCGCTGGACGAGTGTCAGAATGTAGTCCAGCATGTGCAGCCGTGACTTCAGATAGCAGATCATAAAAAGCATGATAAGTCCAGCGATGATCGACGTGAACAGAAGCATAAGTATCCATAGAGGATGCAGAGACACGAGTATGTCATGCGTCTTTTTGAATGACATCAACCCGTCTGGGGCAGACCCAAAGCTCCTGTAGAAATTGTCGTATATTCTCTCGTTCTTTTTCTTTGCAAAAGATATGCACTTCTCTATCTCTTCCTTCTCCGACTCAATGATCTGTTTCAAGAGAGTATGGTCTCTACCTGACTTATCTCTTGTTAGGGTGTTGTACTCATTGTTTCTGTCAGTGCGCATGGTCTTCAGTACCTCCAGCTTTTCTTTGTACTCGTTCATTTTATTGTTCCCGTAGAATATGTTTGAAATTGGGTCATGGAGAGAGACAAAAAGCGATGTAGCAACGGCAGAGTTGAATGTCAGAGATGCAAAAATAGTAGACTGAAGGAGTATCACCCAGAGCACGTTATTGTACACTCTCTCCAGCCAGTAGTGAGATAGGTACAGAGCAATGGTCGAAGTTAGCCCGATCAGACAAGAAAGCGTGTCAAAAATCTTTCCCCCCAGCAAAGAGCGCACAAACCAGTTGATAACTATGCAGGAGTATGCAACTGCGCCAAAGAACAGAAGACTTGGGAAACAGGACACAAGGATAAACAGCGCTAGCACTTTGAAAATAAGCCCAAGGGTTAGAGAGTTGCTAGGAGAAGACGACAAAAAGTGGTTAATTCCTATAAACACGAGGATAACGAGTAGAGAGATAGAAGTAAACCTAGAGGCAGTGTAAAGAACTACTCCAAGGATTACGATGTTCATAAGACCCCTGGCTATGTTTCTTATCGTTGGCTTGCCAAACATCAAAGAGTTGGCGTGCATGAAAAGGTCTAGAGGCGTCTTTATGCGATCTGCTATGCTGTCATCATCTGCCATGTATTTATCATTGCTATTTTCAAGTATTTCCTCGTATATTTCATCGTAATTATCATCGTATGTTTCATCGTATGCTACTTCGTTTGGCAGTGTGGGGTATACCGGGCGTTCTGGGCTGTCGTGTCCAGTCATGTTGGGCTTATTCGTGAGGGGTACATCTTCCACCACACAGTTTGTACTGAATGTGTAATAAATTGTGCCATCTGGCCCCACAGTCTTTTGCAGCACTGACTCTTCCTCTTCTATTTCGCTGGTTGGATCTCTGGGATCGAATGTGTAGTAGGCTACACCGTTTGAGTCTACTGTTCTCTGCAGCACCGGCTCAACAGAGTCTTCTTCAATTGCTGAGAATGATGAGCTTCTGGTGGCAGCTACTTTGCCTGGATTGGAGATAGGTGCATTGACAAATCTTGTCTTCATCTGTTCTCTCAGGAGATCTGTTTTGCTCAGATACTTAGAGCGAGTTTGCAGATTTCTGCTGCTTCTGCCGCTGAAGCTCGAGTGTTCTGTGCTTGTTCTGGCATTGCGCAGTAGTGGCTGTGTATCTTCTGTTTTTGTGCGGTCACTTGAGCCGATGCGCTCTCTACGGGCTCCTTGGGACTCTTCTTCGTCTGTGCTGTGGCAGCTGTTGTAAGAGGTGTAGCTGTTATTTTCGTAACTATTCTCCACTGTGTGATAATTGTTGTCCACTGTATCGTACTCAGGGTCGCTTAAGCTTAAAGATGTAAGTGATAGAGTGCGGGTGGCTGCTGCTGTGTCCGTTTCGCTGGCACCAATGCTAGTGGAGTGTTTCACTGTGGCAGGACCTAGTGTTGGGTGGTCTTCCTGTGTTTTTGCATTTAGTGAATTAGGGAGTATTTTCCTGTTCATCTTTTCTTCCATTTTAATGAAATAAAATTTTTAACTTATAAGACCCTAAAAGGATAAATAGAAAAAAGTTTATTTATACGCAAAATTAGCTCACTGCAGGGCGTCAAATAGTATACCTCTATTATGCAGGGTAATTGTCTATAACCCGCAGATTATCACAGAATGGAGTGCACTTTTATCGGCAGCTCATTGGATCTATCTTATACTGTCAGTGAATAACTGTGCTAATTTTAGTATAGCACTAGAATTGTACTTGCTTAAAGTAAATGTTTTTATTATCCAGTCTGTTGATGCTGGCTGATTATATGCTACTGCTCTGCTGTTCTTTTGTGTTGTAACGATATCACACAATCAAAATCATCTTGGCCAAGTTTTAGAGCTCTCATAAAACAGCACATTCGTATCTTCTGGATATTCCTAAAATAGAAGTGTTGCTGGCTTATCTACTGTCCTCTTTATTCTAGATCTATTTATGTTTATTTATTCCTTCTGTGCGCTGGCTTTATTTTGAGTATTTAGTATTATTTTTCTGCTTTGCAGAGCAATGCGCATTAAAATAAAAACATTGGAGGGAGCTGAGGTGCAGCTGGAGGTAGACCAGAAAATGAAGGTCAAAAAGGTAAAGGAGCTCCTGCAGGACAAAGAGGCCATTTCAATAGAGCAGCAGAGGCTAATTTATGCAGGAAAGCAGCTGATAGATGCAAATGAGCTGGAAACATACGGCATAAAAAACGACGACATACTGCACTTAGTCCTGGCTCTGAGAGGAGGAAAAGAGTGATGGCGTTGCTATCTTCTGTTTTTCCACTGTAGATACTGCTGCGATGCCAGGAACTCAACTATTTGCTTGTATTTCAGCGACTCTACAAACTCCTCGGAGTTGATTAGAAGATCGAGGATGTTCAAGGCCTGTGGGAAAGTGAGACACTTTGCGTATTCTGGCCTCTTCCAGTACTGCAGGTACTTGAGGAACTCTTTAAAGTCCTCTCTGCCAAAGAACCCTCTTTGGTACAGATGCTGCAGATACTGAGGATTGCACAAGCACTGCACAAACTCCAGTTCTTCTTCAAAGCGAGACATGAGAAGAGCAAATAGTGAAAATATTTACAGCAAATAAAAAGTAGAAAATAGGAGAATGAGTGAAAATACCACTGCTTTTAATCTTCTACACTCACTGGATACAGCGATAATTTACGCCACCATCCATCTGCTACAAATAAAAGGCGTACACTTCTGGAGTATTTACAGTTTACATTTGCACTGAACATTCATTAACTGAGAATAATTGTAAATTACTGAGCATATAAGTGTACACTCAGTCAATAAACAAACCTACTATTTTCTTACTTTTTCTTTCTTCATCTTCTGGTTTTCTTTATGTGCTGTTTCTCTTTTATCCTGGCTGTCTTTATTGATTCACTGAGTTGGAAATGTAGAAGAATGGTAAAAGATTATCAATTTTTTATAGTTGGCTATTAGATGGTAATTTATTAGTGCTACTGTATCTGTCTTTTCTTTTTCTATCTTCTTGGCTTTGACTTCTTCCTTTCTTCTGCTCTTCTCAGGCCTGCCTTGTCTTTTTTCATTCTTCTGTCCGTCATTTTGAACTTTCCTTTTATCTTTCTTGGGACTTTCTTTGATGGCCCTGCGAATATCATTTTGGGTCTTTCTCTTACCTCCTTCTTCATGGCTCCTTTTCTTATCGCTCTCAGGTCTATGTCCTGCTCTCCTTGCTCGAGTCTCTCTTTTATCTTCTTCAGCTTTCTCTCAACTCTCTTCATTCTTCTGGCCTTCAGCTCTTCTGCCTTCTTTCCTATTGTCACCTTCTTTTCCAGGTGCTCTCTGTCATCGTTGAAGACGTATCTTCTGTTGTACTTTTCTTCGTCATTTCTGAAAAAGTGCGGGAGATCCTCGTCGTCATCGTACACATACCTGTCAATTCCATCGTTATCAAACTCTTCTTCGTCTTCTTTCAGTCTGTATCCAACCACCTTGTCCTCAATGTCCAGGGACGAGGAGCACGAGTCTGCGTCGCTGTCTCCAATCTCCTCTTCGTCTCCGTCTTCTACGGCATTGTCATCGCTTTCAACGCTCTCCACCTCGCTGCTGTCGAGCTCGTCTTCGTCTCTGTCAAAAATGTTGTCTTCAAAAAAGTCTCCGTGCACTTTCTCTATCTCCTGCACGTCTTCCTCTGTCAGCCCAAGCCTCTTTGTTCTTTTTGCAAGGATTCTTCTCTGCGTGATCTTTTCTCTTCTCTCCATCACCCGCTGTACCTCTCTCATCTCATCCTGCTGTTTCTCAATGGCTGTTCTTGTGTCCATTATTTCTTCTGGGCTGTTTCCTCCGATGTGTCCAATGTATGCGCGCTGGACCTTCTTCAGTGTTCTAATGAGCCTCTTCATGTCTGACTCGCCAACCACCAAAAGATCGCCCAATAGAGCTCTTGTTTCATCGTCTATCATGTCTTCCATGCAGTCTATTATTACCTTGGGGCACGTTGATAGATCTATCCTCTCCTTCAGCACATTTGAAAGGGTTTTTTCTTTTATCTCTTCTTCGTCTTTCTCTGCGAACAGGAAAAGAGGATCAAAGAATTTCTCGTCAAGTACTTCTGGCTTCTTGTACCCTCGGCAGACAAGGAAGGCTTCAGCGCTTTCTGCTCTACTGCTTCTGGGCTTTGTGGTAAGACACTCGGTGAAGAGCTGGCTGCACATCCACACAAGGGAGTTGAAGTCTTTCGATCTGAAAACTTTTGTCACAAATGTCCCGTTCTTTCGGAGTATCTTGCAGGCCAATTTGGCTGCATGGCAGACCAGCTCGTTCTGCACAAACGAGTCTTTCTCCCAGGATGCTCCTACATTCGGCGCGCCATCGTGCAGCACCAGATCTACCTCTGTATCTCCCACTGCGGAGAGGATCTCAGAAGTGCACATTTTATCGGTGATATCTCCAACGATTGTGTGCACGCCGTGGATGGGCTTGATGGGGTCTAGGTCTACGCCAACAACCTTGCTTGGAGGCAGAACTGTTTTGGAGACGACTTGCAGCCATCCCCCCGGGGCAGCACACAGATCAACAACTGAGTGCACGTTGGAGAGCAGATTAAAAGACTGGTTCATTTGAATCAGCTTGAAGGCAGATCTTGCCCTGTACCCGTGCTCCTTGGCGAGGAAGTAGTACTTGTCTAAACGGCCTTTCCCTACTTTTTTCTTTCTTTGTGGACCAGCTTTGGACATATTTTGCAACGAGTAAATTTTTTAATTAAATATTTACGGCACTGGTAGATTTTACTTCACTTTTATTTTTGCTTCTATACAGCTGAAGTAAAAAGTTAGCTCTGTAGCAGAGGAATGGAATGTAGATTAGAATGGAAATAGTAAAGGGTGTTGGCACACCAACATGCAAAACAGTAGACACAGTTTTATTCTTAGACAACCTTCATACTATAAGGTTATTGCTATTATCTTAATACCTGTGCGATAAGATAGCAGTCTCTAGTTAGATCATAATATCTGTTTTTACTGGTATAGGTGGATGTAAGAGTGTTTTAGTGTGTATTTCATGCTGTCTCTTTCTACGGTTTCATAAATTCATTGGAGACAGTGCAGAGTGCTCTGCAGAGAGCGTTCATGCGGTAGTAGATGATGTATTTGCAGTAGGGTGGTACTGAGGGTCTTTCAGGCAGCTAGAAGGGAAATGGAAGAGTGTCATGGTTTTCTTTTTCATTAGTAAATTTTTTAGTGTTCGGGTATGGGAGGATTTGTCGTAACGTGCGTGGATGGTGGATACCAAAAAGGCCTCAAGGAGGCGCTCCTTATGCTGAGGATGGCAGTGTTCCACATTCGCAGTAAAAATATGCCAGAAACAAACGGCACAGAAAGCGAAGATGCAAAAGATATACACGCCCAACTGAAAAAGGAAAGAGAAGAAATGAAAAAAACAGAACTTGTACTCCTTGGGGGAAAAAGAGACTCTGAAATACTTTTCATACGGAATGACACCGAGCTCACAGAAATAGAAATATACAACATGCTGATTGAGCACACGGAGCGGGCAGAGTACATACGGAGAGTGATCCCAGTAAAATCGATATTCACTTTATCCGCTGATAACTTGGTAAAAGAGACAAAAAAGGTCTGCGAAGACATAGGAGCGCAGGAGTCGTTCAGGATCAGCCTGTCTAAGAGGCTCTGTGTGCACATAAGCAGCGAGTTCATTATCACAAAAGTGGCAGAGCAGATACCAAGAAAAGTAGACTTGAAGAACCCAGACAAGGTGGTTATGGTGGAAATAGTCAAAGACCTGTGTGCAATAGGCGCACTGAAGCCGTGTCCGGGCAATTTCAACATAACGCGCAGCCCAAGGATGCAATAGATGTGTGCTCTGTGTTTTCATGATATTGTATAGTGGCGCACGCAGTGCTTATTTACACCTTGCAGAGCAGAAAAGCAGAGTGGGCATTCTTTATAGAGAAATATTTTTGTGGAGTATATTGCCAGCGATAAAGTATCAAAAGAAGATGAAAGATGGCAGCTGTATGCATAGAATGTTCTATCTCATTCGCCGTTATTCTGAATATCAGAACAGAACCGTAGAGAGCATCAAATAAATTATTATTAGAACATAGATAGTCTGCACTATTATCATCAGGTAGGTATTTTATATTGCTAAATGAATCACTTCTCCTCTTTTATTTTTCCTCTTCTTTATTCTCTTTCTTTTCCACTGCTTTGATTCTAGTAATTCTCACACGTTCATATTCGGTCATACGAGACAGGACGAGTTCTGTTGTTGAAGATAAGAGAAGAGCATACACATGACATAATTCATATGTGCTATGCTTTAATATGCTTTATCCTGTGGACAGATAAAGAGATGCTTCATTTTTATTTATCCCTGGGTTTACCGCTAATTAAAAGCAATTAATATAAACAGAAGAGAGACCGGGATCTATGTGCAATGGAACAGAAAGCGTAGATAAAAACAATATGGACGCTTTCAGGATAATTGTTCATTCATGCAGTGCTCTGTGCTATAAATGCCAGAGAACACTGTGTACTTCAATTTCAAAGAATAAACGGTACTTCTTTTTATGGATCATGCGCATGGCAGTAGAGCAATATCAGCTGAGTATAGAAGTGCCTCTCTTTCTTGTTTCTTTTTGTGGGGCAGGAGTGCACAGTTAGTGATGATTTGATGCAGTGCTGTGGCATTGTGTGTACTTATACTTTTTATGCACTCTCTAACCAACTCTACTCGTTTTGTGCTGTATCGTGTATTTATTTTACTTTTTATGGCGCTTCGTGCATTCTCGCGAAAACACACTTCTTGTGAGTTTTTAATATGCCCCGTTTGATACCGCCATTAAAAACCCAATCCAGACCGTGAAAGTCGGCGCGCATATCCTCGAGTAAAAATATAAATAGAGGCCCGCAGAAAGACTCCATGAGTTTGAACAAGAATCTTCCAAAAATAAAACTGCCAATTGAAGCAGCTGCAGAAGTGTTCAAGAATCTGTCTAGAGTATTCCCGTGCTTTAGCCTGGGCACCAAATACCTGCAGACGAAGTGCAAGCCAGCAGCATCCTTCCCTGAGAAAATAGAAGTAGCGGTGTCGTTCAGTCTGAAGGGCTGCCACAAGCACCCGCGGACACAGACATACGCTCTTGCCTTTTTGGTTCGGGAATTAATGATATATTTTACTCTTCTTCCGCAGGAGCAGCAAAACCTCTTCAGAAAAGACCTGCAGAGCGTATACGATGCCGCTCGCACTAGGTCAATGTTTTTACTGGGTGATTTTAATGGAGATTTTTTCGAAAATCTTATGAAGAATGTTTTCGGAATGAGCAAAGAAATAATTGAAGACCCTGCTGAAAAAGGATTTGTAAAACAGGCAGCAGAGATGGTTATGCACTGGCCCATGCGGCTGTTCACTAAAAACAACTACAAAACATGCCCTGTCCATCAAATGGCGTACTCCGAGCTTTTGAAGGAGTTTGAGTGCGCCATAAGCAGAGATAAGGACAGAGTGCTAAACGGCCAAAATAGCGGAGAATGGTCAGTGATTAGGGAGCTGTACATACGAACCATGGAAAGAGTCGGGACCACGCCTTCCTCCATGAAAGAGATACTTTTTATTCTTAAGATAGACAAAGCGTGCAGAGACTACTCTCCCTCTCTGCTCATTCGCGGGGGCATAGTGGGCAGCCTAAGGATAAACAGAAAAAAGTACCTGGACAACACGATTGCAGCGCTAATCAGTAAGCCCGAGGAGTACTCAGTGGGCGAGCTGCTGAGAGTGTCGAAAGAGTGCGAATATTTTGGGATAATCGAAAACATTCTGAAAAAGCTGGTGGAAGAAGGCGCAGAAAAGAGCGATCTGCAGCCATTCAACAGCCTCATGGAGATTGAAGTAGCAGAGGCCCTGGAAGCACCGCAGGAGGCCAGGAAAGAGAGAAGTGAGCTGCTGGCAGCTGAGTCGCATCGGATGTGCGAGGAAGTCCTTGAGGAGATGGCAAAGAGCCCCAGCAAAAAGAGAGACATCTCGATACTGCGCAAAGAAATTACAATGGTAAACAGAATCCTTCTAAATCAAAAGGTAGACTCGATTATGAAGAGAAACTCGTCATCTCAGGAAGACAAGATCGATTTGATCGTAAGGGAGTGCGAGGAAGTTTGGAACAAGTTCATTAGAAAAATTAGCGCGTGCAAAAAAACAGAACAGAATTTGGACGCATCCAATTTGAGAAGTGAGACAAGAGAAGAATTAAAAAAAGAGGAAGAAATTGAGTTTTCGTATTTTTCAATACTGTGCAGTGAGAAAATGAACAAAACAGAAGACACAGCGAACACAGAAGAAGAGCCAAAGACAGAAGACCCAACTGTCATTCGATCAGAAAAAAAAGAGAAAGCGTCCACACAGACAGAAGAAAAAGAAGAACTAGCGAAGATTGACCCATCTAAAAGCATATCTGTAGGAGAAGGGAGAGCAGACCCAGCACTCATCCGCAGTGCTACCTCTCCTTCGCTGATCTCAGCCACTGCTCCTTCGCTGCCTTCAAAGGCTGTTGCACCTCCTGCTGTTTCTACACCCATTTCTGTGATGAGCATAGGGCAGTCTCCTAAGGAGCCAGTGTGCTCTGATGTTCGGTGCAGAGAGCACAAAATAAAAGAAGAGGATGTGCATCTGCTGGAAACCTCAGCAGAAGTTGATGAAGCAGAAGAGAAGAAGAAAAAGCCGCAGAGATTGGATGAAATACGAGAATATTTTGGCGGGCTGAGGTATGCGTGCTTCTATTCGAAGAACTTCCCGGATCCGCTGAGGCATGTCCTCAAAACTACGCCCTGGGTGTACCAGAGGATAAAGACGCTTTACGACAGAGGATTTACACAGAAACTCGAGCAGGGACACGTTAGTGTGTGCAGAAGAAGCCTTTTCAGAGATGCGTACATTGAGCTGGTGAATGCCCGCGAGACCAGCGAGATAGTAAACCAGCTGAGAGACGAGGTGATTGTGAATAAGTACATGGAAACCCTGAAGAAGCAGACAATTGAAAAGATGATTGTCATGGAAAAGGCCGAGAAGATGAAAAAAATAGAAGAAGAGTCGCAGAAAAAACAAAAACAAAAATTTTCTACAAAAATAATTGATAGGATAGCCTCGTTCTTCGACTTGTGTTTCACAAAGAAAGTGCCTGTACCCACTGCAGAAGAAGAAATAGACACATGGGAGTTTGAAAGAAGAAAACAGATGCAAAGTGAAGTGGTGTTCACCAAGAATGTGTCCGATAAAGTGTCGCTTGGGTTCTTGAATGTCTCCAGGGCTCTAGTTGATCTGATTGGGCATACGCCTGGATACGTATATAGAAAACAGCCAGATGCAGTAAGCCCAGAAGAAAGATACAGAGAGTGGATCATCCAGGAAATACCCGTAGACTACAACCAAGTGAGAAACAACCCAGATGAACTGAGGGCTCTGTCAATGGTCTTCAACAAATACATCAGAAGCTTTAACGGTGGAATTATATCAAAGTATCTGTACATAGCAGTGGCTGAAAGAGCAAAGAAAGTGCCCGTGGACAAAGTGGACTACGGCCTGGGCCTTCTCATGCTGGCCACAATGGGCGCAAATGCCCTTTGGCTGCTGAAGCACGTCGTATACACAATAGAAAAAGTGGCAGAGCATGAAGAAGCAAACTTTGTATCTTATCAAAACATAGTAAATATCGTAGCACAGAATCTCTTGGCAGATGATGTCCCCTACACAATGGATACGTTTGCTGTTACGCTGGAGCTGGCCCATTCTCTTTTTGCGGTCACGAGAAACATCTCCTTCATCGAAGAAATAGGAGAGTGATCATTCAATGGCTGGCTCGAAATGTTCTCTCCTAACGTTCTCCGTTCTTTACAATAAAGAGTAGCAGATGCCTTGATTTTCTTCCTTTGTTTTCACTTACCCTTCCTCGTCTAGCAGTAGTATAGCAGATGGTAGCACTATAACATTCTATGATTCGTAGTGTTTATGATTGATGTGCTGATTAAATCTCTTATGCCACAGATCCATTCTATCTTTTAATCTTCATTCTGTTCTCCAAGCTATCCAAGCTTCTGGCGGTGTCTCTCTGTGTTCTAATATTTGTACGGTGGCTTTCTCCTGTTTTTATTATTTTTTCAAACTCGCATTTACAATAAATAAATTGCTTATTATTTTATTTGGTATGGAAGAAGGAATTGCTGGAAGATTTGAAAAGGCAAGAGTCAAACACGTAGTTGTGCACAAGAAAGAGCCGATTGCTCTGGTTGTGCTGTACAGCGGAGAGTTTGAAATGTGGAACACAATAGGAATGTCTCTAATCAAAACAGGAAGCATTGGAGAGATTCCCATAAGGGCAGCTGCCTTCATCGAAGACAGGGAGTCATTTGCCATAGGAGGAGACGACGGAATACTGCGCATATACTGCATAGACACCTTCAAGCTCAAGCACAAAGTGCAGGCACACACGGACTTCATTAGAAATATTTCTGTCCATCCAATACTTCCGTATATGGCAACGTGTTCAGACGACATGCAGATAAAGATATGGGACTATTCGAAGGAGATATCTCTGATCAAGACCCTGTCAGGGCACACACACTTTGTGATGGCAATGGACTTCTCAACAAAAGATAGCAAGCTTCTGCTCTCCTGCTCGCTGGACCACAATATTATCGTGTGGAACATTGAAACAGGAGCAGCAGTTAGAACACTCAAAGGCACGCAGACAGCACTGAACACAATAAAGTACATCGGAGACAAGTTCATTATCAGCGGGGGAGATGACGGGAAAATAAACGTGTGGGATGCATCTACGTACGCTCTGATAACGAGCGTATTAGGGCACATGGGGCCCGTTACTTCCATCTACTGCACGGGAAGAGGCTTCATCAGCGCAGGAGAAGACGGATTGGTGAGAGAGTGGGACAAAAAGAGGTTCAGGCCAGAGACATCCACGTCTGCGAGAGTGCAGAGGATATGGAGTGTGTGCTGCGTGCAGTCGGGCGACATACTGGCAGGAGGAGACGAGGGAATTTCATTCATCAAACAGATGAAAAGCCCAGTGATGCACAACTTTATACCAATGGAGAAGGAAGGAAGAATTGTCATTTCTGAAAATACAAACTTGGTGCAGATTAAAACGAGCAATCCGTCAGCTGCAAAAAAAATAACGACTTTATCGTACGTGCCAGACCGCGTGGGACTGTCTGGGAATGGAAGGTACCTTGCAGTTGAGTCAGACGGGATGGTGTATGTGTACACGGTTCTTGGCTTTTTGCTGCAGGTCTCCGTCCCTGGGAGCTCTCTCGTGTGGACAGGGCCTGAAGAGTTTCTTATTCTGTACTCTGGGGGAATAGTGAAGTACGCTGACTTTGAGGTGGATGGAAAAGTGCAGATAAACCCGCCGATGGAAGAGAGCGAAGAGATGAAGACAATGAAGAAGGTGGATGATGACCACATTTTTGTACGGACAGAAACAGCTGGATACCTTATCAGCCATTTAGGGAAAGTTGTTCTGAAAAAAGCAGATGTGGAGAGTATATACAAATACGGGTCAAAGTATGTGCTGATCTACAGGAACAAGATAGAGGTGATGGTGGGAGAGACCGACGAGTCGCCTGTCTCGTACTCCTGCAGGGTAAACAGCTGGTGCGCTAAAAAGAATGTTGTGTTCATCCACACGGGAAGTAAGGTAATTTATTTTGTGATGTCTAATGACGGAAAAAAGCACGAGCTGTATCCCGTGACAATTGACTCGCTTGGAGGGAATGGCGTGCTGCTGGGCGTAACAGAGAGCCTATGGGCTCTTGATGGAGGGAAAGTGTTTGACTTTAAGATAGAGTGGGAGCTAGTGGAGTACCAAAGCAAGATTATCTCTGGAGAAGTGCCGCAGACAATACCAAAGAAGTATGCGAAGGAGTGCATACACTTCCTGATGGGAATGAACATGCTGGAAGATGCGTACAAGCTAGCAGATGATCCAGACGAGAAGTTTGAGCTGCTGATTAAGCTGGGAAAACTCAAAGAAGCCGTTGAAATATCAGACACTGAGGCAAAGTACTCGAGGCTGTGCAGTCTATTCGTGAAGAGTGGAAAGATATTGGATGCGCTAGAGTGTGCGAAGAAAGGCGTATCGGTTGAAAATGAGATACTTTTGGCGTCGCTATGCGATAGAATGGACGATCTGAAGAACGCAGCAGTGAAGGCATACGACCAGGGAAAGACTCTTGTGGCTCTGGCAGCTGGGTACAGATCGGAGAACATTGAAATGTGCAGGAAAATATTCCAAGACACCGAGTTTGAGAAGCTCTTTAACAGAACACACGGCCCAAAAGAGACAAAATGAGCAAAGATCGCTGAAATAATAAACTAGTTCATTTCTGTACACATATTTATTTTTTGTTTAGAAAAGAGAAAATGTACACATAAATTTTTTATATGAAATACCAGCCAATAGGAGAGAAGTGTACATTATTATTTCAATTTTAAGTCAAATTAGCACTAGGACCATGAAGTTTTATGATAAGAACATTGACAGAGATAAGAATGACACAACAGATGAAAAAACAGATAAATGAGATTTTAGACAGAAACAAACAAACAAAAGAGCTATAAAGCTAAATGAAAACAGAAAGACAGAATGAGAATAATACAGCTAGCCGTAGTAGTGTGTGGATGCATAGGAGCTTGTTTCAGCAGGTTTGCAGTCGGAGACAAATACACTTTATCCTCTTCTAAGCTGCACTATAATCTAAGCAAGATGAACGAGCTTCATGACAAGCACAGAGATGATATGCTGGATAACAATGTGCATGGCATGCTAGCAGAAGCCAAAGATGAATACGAAAATATAATGAAGCTAATAGAAGAGCACAGCATTTGCGAGGACAATGAGGATCTGTATGATTACAAAAGAGGCCTGTAGGCTCATTTACTTTCTCTCAATGTCTGTCTGGTTTATTTTTCATTTCATTCGTCTGTAGGGCAAAGAAAGCCCAAGAATGAGAATCTAATGAAAATATAAAAACAAAAGGGACTGCTAATTAGACAGAGAACATGTCAATAAATGGATAGTTTTGAAAAACTCTTATCTTTGTCAGCTACTACACACTACTTCTAAAGTCTTCTCCCGGGCACTGCGAATATTTAAAAGAATCTGCGTATTTTTTCTGCAATGAAGACAAGATGCACGGTGATAAAGCTGAATCTGCAGTTCCACGAAGAGTCTGCCATCTTCTCAGTGGACACAATGGAGAAAGATGGAAAAACAATCATTGCAACAGCAGGCGGCGATAAGGCAGTGCGTCTGTGGGAGTACGAGTACACGGGAGAAGAGCCTAAGGAAGAGTTTGAGTATAAAACAGCACTTTCAGAGGGGTGCAAAATAAACCACATATTCACGCTGGTAAAGCACAAGGGGAGCGTAAACACTCTGCAGTTCAGCAGAGATGGCAGGTATTTGATCACAGGCGGAGACACAGGCACAGTTTTTCTGTGGGATATGGAGAAGATTCTTCAGAGCACATCGATGGAAGAGGACAAAAAGTACGAAGGACAGCCTGTTCTAGTAAGAGAAGCGGACAATTCTGACATCTACGAGGTAAAATGGTTCAACGACAGGATTATAGTGGGAACATCAACAGGAAGAGTGGAACAGTACACAATAACACATCCCAGCACAGGAGAAAACGAAAAGACAAGCGAAAAAGAAAGTGGAGACAAAGAAAATAGTGCAAGCAAAGAGAAAAAAGCAAATGCATCATCTGTGAAGATTCGGGTGATAGAAGAGTACGCGCCCACCGTTATTGCCAAGTGCATATCATCGAAACAGTCGCACAAAGACGTGGTGCAGGGAATAGCATGCACAGATAAAATATTCGCTACCTTTGGGAACGACCGAGTTGTAAAAATATTCTCAGAAAGTGGAAAAATAATTCAGAAGCTCTCCAAGAGATCGCTAATAACCGACAAACACACGCTTTTCTTCAGAAGACTCTCTTTTACAGAAGACGGGTCTCTCTACTTGCCCTCAGGAGCGTACGAGGGAAAGCACACAGTTCATCTTCTATCTCCCCCAGGGTACACAGTAACACAGACGATACAGGCGTTTCCATCCTCCACTGTATGCACACACTCTACAACCGATTTTTTGGTTGTTTCAGAGGGCAGGAATGTGTATCTCTTTTCAAAGCCAGCACACACTCTTTTGTTTAGAATCCTGGACTGCGCATTCCTTCCCATAACAGACATAAAAACGATTAGAGAAACGAGGGACTCTCTTTCGCTCATTATCTCGTCAAGCGACGGGTTTTTAACGAACATTATTATTTTCTGCGGAGTAGATTAATAAAAAATTTGCATAAAGTTAAAATGAACACAGCCAATTATGTACCACCTTGCATGAGCAAGAAAGAAGAAAAACTAGTAGAAAAAGAGGAGAATGGAGTGCGGATAAAATCAGCAGACGCAATCACAGCCATCACGACTTTCAAAGGAAACTTAATAAATATGAAAATACTTGAAAACATGGAGGGCGTGGGAATAACAAAGCCAACGCTTGTGCAGAGATACGTCGTGCCGCTGGGCATGCACGGGAGAGACCTTCTCATATCAGCCCCCACAGGAATGGGAAAGACCATCTCGTTTCTTGTGCCCACTATTAACTACCTTCTGAGCCACGGCGCATACCAGGAGAAGAGATTCAAATCTGGATATCAAAAATCATTTGGAAAGTCAAGCAGCCAGCCAAAAAGGCCCATCCGAGGGCTTGTGCTTACGCCCACAAGAGAGCTTGCCCTGCAGATATACAACGACTGCGAAATGCTCACCAACGGTCTTTCTCTCTCCGCAGGATACGCATACGGCGGATCTGAGAAGCACGAACAGATAAGCATACTGAAGAAGGGCGTAGACCTGCTCATAGGCACTCCCGGGAGAATACAGGACTTTGCAGACAGGAAAACAATCGATCTTTCAAACATACAGGTTCTTATTTTCGATGAAGCAGACAGAATGCTCGACATGGGCTTTGAAAAACAGATAAAAGAAATTCTGCAGCACCTAAACCCAAACACAGAGAGACAGACAATGATGTTTTCAGCCACGTTTCCAGAGCCAGTGCAGAAGCTCGCAAGGGCGTTCTTCCAGAAGGTGCCAGCAGAAGTGCACGTGGGCCATGGGCCCCTGGAGAACATAAAGCAGGAAATAGTTCACATAGAGGGATACGATCAAAATAGAGTAAAAAGAAACGAAAAGCTGATGGAGCTCCTATTAGAGTACGGATACGCAGCAGGGGACAAGCCCATAGAGAAAACAGCAGTGCGGTCGTACAGCAGACAGTCGCCCGGCATGAAGATGCAGTGGGCGCGCAAAGAAACTGCAGAGCCAGAAAAAGTAAAAAAACAAGAAAGGGAAAAAGAAAAAGAAAAACCAAAGATTGTTATTTTCGTAGATCAGAAGGTAGATTGTAAAGAGTTGGCATCGTTCCTGAACAGAAAGGGCATAGAGTGCGCAAGCATCCATGGAGACAAAATGCAGAGCGAAAGAGAAGACGCGCTGCACGAGTTCAAGAACAATATCTCGCCCATCCTTGCTGCTACGTCTGTGGCTGCACGAGGCCTCGACATCCCAGGGATTGCTCTTGTGATAAACTATGCGATGCCTGCGGATATCAAAGACTACATCCACAGAATAGGAAGAACAGGAAGAGCAGGAAAAGACGGAAGGGCAGTTACATTTATAACAAAAGAAGACTATTCCCATGCGCCCGCTCTTATTGACATCCTAAAGAAAGCCAACCAAAAGATTCCATCGTTCCTGGAAGAAGTTGCATCTATGCGCGTGAAGAGCGGGAGAGGAGGGCACGGAAGAGAGAGCCACAGACAAAGCTCTGCAGGGGTCTTCAAAAAAAGAGAAGACAGCGGACAGCACTTCCAGAACACGCAGGAAATAAAACACAAAGACGCGCCCGTGCTTACAGAGAAAGTGAAGATCGTAAAAAACATCGATTGGACACAAGAAATATCCTAATTAAATAAACCGCTAATTATGAAAGATCACTGCAGTTCTACCATGAAAGAGAAGAAAGACACCTCAGCAGAGCAGCTGTAGAGCCTTCAATCTCTTCTCTTGAGTATTTCTTTTCTTTTATTTTTCATCCTTACTAGTGAATGCTTCCTGGCCACAGAGAGTAAATAAAAGTCTCTTTATAATTCTCAGTTACACTTTTATCCTATTCTTGTCTCAGATTATATTAAGGGGCTCTATCTGCTCTCATCTATCTTTACCCTTTCTATCTATCATTTCACTTATTTCACCACAGACCATTTACTGTGCTCAGCCTAACTCGAATGAATAAATACGAACAAGCTTGCACAGTTTCTCGAATGAAAAAGAAGAAAAAACAAAAGAACGTAGACTAGCTGGTTTTATTCTAAGAGCAAATATCTGCAGTCATTCAGCTATTTGTGCTCTTCTGAGTGCGCGTATCCATTCTCCTTATCTGTGCTAGCAAGTGGCTCAAGTATCTTAGACTGCTCCCACGGGAACTCGCTTCTTCCAAAGTGTCCAAAGACTGAAGTCTTCTTGTATATTGGTCTGTCCAGCTGCAGGCTCTTCACTATCTCCCCAAGCCTCAGATTCCAGTTCTCATTTACCATTCTGAGTATCTCCTGGTTGCTGTATTTCGATGACCCATACACATCGATGTATATGGAAATGGGGTCACGAACGCCAATTGCATAGGACACTTGGACAAGAGCCCTTCTGCAGATGCCCGAGTCAATCAGAGACTTAGCAATCCATCTGGCAGCGTATGCTCCTGTTCTATCGACCTTGCTCCAGTCCTTCCCAGAGTACGCGCCTCCTCCATGCGCTCCCCATCCACCGTACGAGTCAACAACGAGCTTTCTTCCTGTGAGCCCTGAGTCTGCCTTGGGCCCACCGACTACAAACTTACCGCTGGGCTGCAGGACATACTTAGTGTCAACTAGCAGCTTGTGATCGATGATATTTTTGATTAAATTCGAGATTAGGAAGTTTCTTATGAACTCCGTCTCTACCTCTTCCTTGTGCTGGGTGGATATGACAATTGTGTCGACTCTGATGGGCGTAAGAATGGAGATTCCATCTTGCACGCTCTCTTCGTACTCCATGGTGACTTGTGTCTTGCTGTCAGGCCCGAGCCAATCGACAGTTTCTCTGAGCTTGGCGAGACCCTGGGCTAGTTTGTGCGCTAGTGCTGCAGTCTGCGGCATTCTTTCAGGGGTTTCATCAGTGGCGTATCCGAACATGATTCCCTGGTCTCCTGCGCCGAGGTCCCATGGGTCTTCTCTGATTTGCTCAAGGCCGTTGGAGATATCAATGCTCTGTTTTGTTATGTGCGTGAGTATTGTGCATGCGTCTGGGTCTAGGCCCCACTCGTGTGTGTATCCTGCCTCTCTCAGCACATTTCTTGTGATTTCTTCAAAATCAACTACGGCCTTTGTGGTGAGCTCTCCCACTATCATCACCATGCCCGATTTAACCACTGCATCAACGGCTACTCTTGAGAAGTTGTCCTGGGCTAGACAAGCATCAACGATGGAATCGCTGATTTGGTCGCAGAGTTTATCGGGGTGTCCTTTTCCAACGGACTCTGAAGTGAATAGAAAACGTTTGTTCTGTCCGGTTTTCATGAATAAAAATTTGCAATTGCCAGCAAATTAAATTTACAATTTTTATTTTTACAAAAGGTGATAAACTGAATACAACTGAATAAAAGAAGAAAAAAGCTGGAGCATAAAAATTGAAGGAGCTGCAGTGTTTAGATACTTCTTTGTTTATTGTTAGTTAGTGCTATGTCTTGGCTGTGCTATGCTGAGATCTTCTATTGCAATCAGCGCGGTGGAACTACGACCAGATGTTGTATACGGGAATGCTCTCTCCTGCTACTATCTTCTTAGCTGCCTGTGCTACTTCCTTGTCGTGGGATTTGCACAGAAGAACATAGCCCATTTTCTCGCTGAAATCAGCACCCGCCTCCTGGGAGACCATCTGGCACCCGAGGGGATACTTTGACCCAATGGGGGTGTGGTATGCGCTGTGCACAACCTTTGACTGCACCTCTTTTCCTGGGACATTCACGGCCTTGTTGAGTATTTCGCATCTGCTGAGGTCGTTTAGATAAATATATTTTCTGATTGTATCTCCAAGGACTCTGGCGTAGTTTATCTTTTCTGTTTCGTTTGCCACTTCTAGAATGTTCAGCGCAGGCAGAGAGTATTTTGTGTTTTCGTTGTACGCCAACTTGAATATAATGTACCCAAAATCTTTGAATATTTCTGTGGTGTAGTTCTTCTCGAGTGACGGGACTGTTTTCTGCCAGTTGATGAATCTAAGGAGACCTTTTAGCACGGACGAGAGCACGGAAGTTCCTGCTTTGTTCTTTAGTTTGGGGTTGTCTATTTCTTCATACACTTTTTTCAAGACACTCAGAAAACCTTTGATCAGAGGCTCGATGTACACTTTGTAATCGGCACTCTCCAGAATCCATTCTGTTCTGTTGATGGCCAGGGCAAGGGTTACAAAGTATTTTACTTTTTTCAGGTTCTTGTGGTAGAGTATTGTCTGTACTATTTTGTCTCTGAGGATGTGGATTAGCTTGTAGTTCCTTGTTCTGGTGATGTGTCCAAATATCACCATTATTTCTCTGTCTATTTCAACATCTGCAGCATCCATCAGGATGTCGAGCATCTGTCCGCTGAGCGTATCTGCCTCTATCATGCTTTTGATAAGAATGGTGAGCTTTCCCTTGAGAAAGGACGATCCCATCTGTCTAGCTATGACTTCTGGCACTCTTTTTATAAATGCTGTTTTTTCGATGAAAGCACAGAATTCAGAGCTGTCTACGCTTTCTTGTTTATTTTCATTCTCGTCATTTTCTTCGTTTTCATCTGCGGGCTCTTTTCTTTTTTCGCTTTCGGATTTGCACTCTTTGTAGTACTCCAGTATCTTTACCGCATGGGTTATTGCTAGATACGACTTGTCTCCTCCGTTCTCTGTCTCTGCTAGATCCAGCAGTTGGTTCAGCGCTCTTCCGTCCTGGTCTTTTATTATCACAAGCGCCAGTGCTGTTATTCTGTCTTTGAACGTTCCTTCGCTGAGAATGAACTCGGTCAGCTCTGAGTCCGTTTTAAATGTTTTATTCACTACGTTTCTTGTCAGTCTTGGCTTTGGCCTTGCCATTTGTTTCTCTCCTCTGATGTACTTTGGCGCGTAGTGCTCGCTCCTTTCTTTTTTTTCGCTTCTTTCGTTTCTTCTGTTTTTGTACGCATCTTTTCCTCCTTTCTTCTGTCCTCTGCCTTTGTACGCCATAGTAAATTTTTCTGGTAAAGATTTTATGCGTATTTTAAGCCCGCAGTAAAAATAGCCGTTATTTGCACTTCTAGCTCTAAAACACTCACACAGCACAGATGAGCAGTCTTTTCTCTTTGTAGACTGTTTATGGACTGTCTACACTGGTAAATTACTGTTAGTGCAAATAGCCAACAGTTGGCATTCAAAATGGAGAATATTTCAGCGCAGCTGTACTTTTCGAACACAGAAAGATGGTCTTAATCTGTGCTATCTTAAACACAGAATCTTGCCCATCTTTCGATTGTTTGTTATGTTCTGATTATATATTGATGCCAAACAAACACAAATACACAATGTCTTTTTCATTCATAGAGAGGCAAGGGTATAAGAGGTGTCTGTTCTTGCTTGGTGTTGTTATTCGGTGCCTTTTCATATCGCATCCCGCATCGGTTGTCTTTGATGAAAATCACTATCTGAAATTTATAACAATGTACTTCAAAGGGGAGACTGTGGTGGATGCACATCCTCCGCTTGGCAGACTATTTGTATATTTTATTGCAAAGTACATTCGAAGAAGCAGAGCAAGCGTAGAGGAGTACGATAGCAATGTGTACATAGGGAAGGCGTACACAAACACGATTATATCGGGAGAATATACAGCACTCAGAACACTTTCAGCTGTTACATCTTGCGTAAGTGTGGTTGTAGGGCACGAAATTCTCACAGAGATGGGAGTACCGCAAGACAAGGCATTCTTTGCCTCTCTTCTGCTCCTGTTCGAAGGAGCAATGTACAGTATTTTCAGGCTCTTTATGATAGACAGCTATGTTCTGGTTTCGATCAGCATTATCCTTCTTTCTCTTATGAAAATGAACAGGCTCAGTTGCACACTGCAGAGGATGCACAGAAGAACAAAGCAGAAAGTGCATCCAACTGACCAAATGGAAGGAACAAGAGCAGCAGCAGCAAAGAGTGCTCAAGGAATAGACATTTGCACTATTTCGATAAAAAAAGACAATTCAAAGACAAAAAAGATCGAAGATAGCAACATATCCTGCACAGATAGAAAGAGCAGAGAAGACAGCAGAAAAAGAGAAGGAATGAAGAGAAAGAGTCCCCTGAGACTTTATATACAATGTATGCTGTGGGCTGCTGTTCTGTCTGTATCTCTGGGCATAGGAGCCAGTTTCAAGTGGGCAGTCCTTCCCATGGGGGTGCCCATAGGAGTGTATTTACTGGCTGATTTAATCCGATCGAAGAGAGAAAGTGCAAAAAAGATAAAGCTTCTTCTTCCTGTGCTCCAAGGGACGCTAATACTCTCCATCTCTTTTTTAATATACATGGGAGTGTTTGTGGCTAACTTTCAGGTTCAGAATAGCTTCACAAGTAAAACCAACTTCTGGTACTCTCTGAGGTACAACGCAGCCCTCAAGAACTCGCCATATGCCGCGTACAAAAGAGTGCAAATACCGCGCAATGGCTCTGTGCAGATAGCTGATCTCAGCATGAGCCAGTTTATAACGGTAAATGAAAAAACCTTATCAGTCACCAAGAGCGCAGATGCATCCACAGAATGGACAGTGAGGCCTGTTGAAACAATGGAGTACAACAGGCCTGTGCATATACAGCACAACTCTGGTCTTTATCTCAGCGGAGAAGAGAGCTCATTTCTCTCCGAAGCTCCTTCTGTTCTGCAGATAGAAGAAGCCGCAGATGGAGTGGGAATAAAAAACAAAAATGGAAATTATTTGTACCTCAGTGAAAGAGAAGGAGGAAGGTGGAGGGATGCCTCGCACTCTCTTCTTCTTCTCTGTTCGCACAAAAAGAGCAGTGCTCCCCCAGAGCCAAATGGCCATCCCATCTACTCCTCTGCAATTCGGCCAAGTAATTACATGGAGATGTTCGTAGAAAGCAACAAAGTGATATTTAAGTGCAATAGCACACTGAACGGAAACCACAAGTACAAGTCACATCCCAGCACGTGGCTGTATAAACTGAGCCCAATCCACCTGTGGAGTGGCGCAGTGGGTGAGACAGCTTCCAAAGACAAGCACGAAGCAACTTCGCAGATGTTTTTCCTTCCCAATCCAATCATCTTGTTTCTGTCTTTTTTATCGTTATTTTTGTACACTGGGCTAATTTTAACAACTAAATTAAAAAATGCTCTAGCGCATGTGCTGCTCCTCTCCGCATACCTCTCCAACTATCTTCCGTACTTCCTTCTGAGCAGAGATACATACGCACACCACTACATTCCGTCGTATTACGTGTCTATTCTGGTGCTAGGATGCATATTGGGAAAAGCAGATAGCAGAAATATTTTCATATCTACGGTATTTTTGGCAGGAGCCTTTTTTATGGGGCAGCTGCCCGTTCTCACCGGGGGAACGCCTTCGTACGAAAGGTGCACGGGGGCATTTGCGTGCACAGGGGCATCGTCTGTGTGCGAGGTATTTGACTCAGTTTTTGAATAAAAGACTTATTTTATTACACAGTGCATTCTTTGTTATATAGCCCGAACAAAATGGAACATAAATTTAGAATAAACCGCAGGGCAAAGATGCCTGACCATAAACCCCCCACAAAAAGGCAGAGGAAGCGGATATTCAAGAATATTACGTATGCTTCTTTGATAATCAAAGCAATCCAGGATTCTCCGTACGGAAGATGCACCATAGACGAAGTGTGTGCGTACATTGCAGAAGAGTATCCGAACGATCTTCCTCCCGAGCTAGTGAAAATATGGCAGGGGTGCGTAAGGCAGGTGCTCAGCAGGGATGCGCGGTTTATCAAGCTGGCCAGGCGCACAGGGTGCCGGGTGTCTGAGTGGATTTACTTTCCTCCCTCTTATCAGCCCAGCGTGCCACCAACCAAGCCGCTCAGCCTAATGAAGCACATACGGACAGTCTTGCGAAAGAAGGGAGAGTACAAAGAATTCTACATTAAAAAACCTCCACAAAATGGAAAATAGAAAATCAAGCAAAGTAAATAGAAAAAGCCAAATAGGAAAATAAGCACACAAAAGAGCCCCACAGAGCACTGCCTCTGCATGTAGATAGAGAAGCACAGCACTCTCTTAAGGCTGTCTAGTGCACTTCTTTTGCTAGGGGCCTGCTGGGAAATAGAAGAGCAAGGGAAGAATGCGCACAGCAGTAGAAGAGCAGTGGTGGAGCAAGAGTGATGCAGCAAGAGTAGAGCTAGAAAAGCAGTGAATTAGTAGTGAGAGAGTGAGATGTCATTGTCCAGCAGCAAGATGTGAATGAGCCGAAGAGCAGCAAGATGTAATTAAAATGTAATGTATTAAAATAGCAGCAATAAACCGGTGAGTAGAGCTCAGATGGAAGAATGGCCATTCTCTAGCTGGCTAAATAAGCTAGAGATAAACACAGATAGAACACTGCATAGCAGATGAGTGCAAGCAGAACACCACTCTTCTATCCGCATAAATGCAAAGAGTATGGCGATCTACTAGCCAATTTGCGGCATTCTCGCAGAGAGCAAACGAAAGGGCAAATGAAAAATAAAATGGAAGAAAGAAAAGAGAGAAGAATTATGAAGTCCATTTACTTACCAGAAGGCAAAGACCTTGTACAAATAGTTTCATACTTACAGCTCCTGTGCGGCTGCGGTCTTTGACTTATCACTCTTTGACTTTGTTTCCATCTGTGCAGTGGGGCATACACCACCTTCCTTTATCAGCCAGTGTCTTCCAAGGTTGTTCAGCTCCTCGTCCTTTCTGATGGCCAGTGAAATGTGCTTGGAGACAATCTTTCTCTTGTTCTCTTCGTCGCAAATGAGTTTTGCTGCTTCAATTATTTCTCCAAGGATGTACTCCAGGAGGGCTGCAATGGCCACAATTGCCTTGTGGGAGACTCTCATCTTTGTTTGGTCTCTGAGTATTCTGTGCAGCTGTGCGGGCTTGAACACCACCTTGCTGCTGTTGCTGGCTTTCTTTGCTGATGCTGGATCCTTCTTACCTTTTCCTGTTCCCATGTTGTGTTTTTAAAACTATTCTGTATTTATACTTTTAAATAAAAAGGGCGGGAAGATTTCCCGGGTAAATATAATTAATGCGCAGCCTGTGCTCTGGTGCTGGTTCTATTTTTCTGTTTTAATTAGAGGGACCGATGCCCAGCGCGCTTTGAGATGGTTTTGTCTCCAATTGTCTTGGGAGTGCAGCTGAAGTTTGGGATGAAAATATAAACAAAAGAAGAAGGAGAGATTTGCAGTTTATTGGAAGAGTCTTTACGATCCCTGTCTGGTAATAGCCGTGGAGTGTCTTCACACGCTGTACTACCGCTGTTTGATCAGAGTAACTAGGGCTCAGCCTCTTTTCTTGGAGAAGAAAGAGAAACATTGGACAAATAAAGAAAATAGAAGACAAATGGACTTGGCTAAGTGCAGAGATTTTCGTGCTTACAATCTGAAATAAAAACACAGCAAAATAAACAAATAGCTTTGTATATGGCACTATGATGGCCTTGTGCAGCATTTCTCTTTTAGAACGTTCTAGAGAGTCCTTTCTTTTTTCATTACTTTTTCTGTTCTATCTCCTGTCGTACTGCATCTACTCGCGATCTTATCTCAGATATTACATTTCGTATTGACGTGATTTCAGGCTGTGTTAGGTGCTTGTATCCTATCCAGGTGTACGCAAACTCTCCTGTGATCCCGTCTATGGTTCCTTTCATAAGCCCGCTCCCCAGGATTCTCAGCACTGTTTCTTCTACGACTATTCTGGGAATATTCAAAGAGTCTGCGATGTCTTGCAGTCTAACAGATCTCTGCTGGTTGCTGAAGAAGTAGTTCAGGAGCCTGATGACCGCTGCCTTTCTCTCCACTGTGCTTGCCAGCGACTTATCTATCTCCATCGATATTTTTACGGCTTCTTCGGAGTTTCCGCTTTCCAGAGCTGTGGCCAAGGAGAGGGAAGTGAAAGAGTCGTCTTTAAAAATGTCAATGAGCGAGGCAAACGAGTACACATTGTCTGAAAGTATTCCAGAGATAAGACACGTCTGGAACACGTCTTTGTCTTTGTTCTGGAGCTTCAGATACTCGAGGAGATTCTTGTAGGCTGGGGCGTAGTTCTTTGTTGAGTAGTGCATCAGCCCGAGGCCCAGGTGCAGCTTTCTGAGAGACTCTTTGCTTTCTATCTGCAGCTCTTTGCAGTCGTACAGAATGATCCGTGCCTCGGATATCTCGTTTGTCGATACTTTCATGCAGGCTATCTCCAGGAGAATTCGGAGGATGGACTCATTTCCCTCTTTGGCGAGCTTAGATGCGCGCGTGATCAGAGGGATGGATGCATCTGCATCAACAGAGCCCACAGACACAAGGAGGTAGAGGGCATTTTCAAGGAGGCGCAGAGAGTCTTCTTTGCCGAGCTTCTTTGCAATTGACGCACTGATCTCTGCGAACGAGTTTGCGTGCAGGTTGTAGTGGTTTGGGACAACGACTGTTTCGTAGACATTCTTCAGCTCGTCTGAGGGCATTGACTCAACGGTTTTGAGAATGGCCTGCGACAGTTGGTGGTACTTTCCTTCTTCTGCTAGCTTTGTAAATTCTGACATAACAAATGAAAAAACAATCACGCGAATATATTTCATATTTTTGCATGGAAGAAAAAGAGGCGAATGCCGCAGAAATTAAGTGGCAGATGAGGACAAAGAGTCTAAAGTGCAGAAAAGAGAAGAAAAAGGAAGATTATCTACTTGGTTATGTGTGTGCGCTTACTAGCGATATTCTCAAGTTGCAAGTGTGCTTATAATTGCAGCTAAGTGTCTATTGGATTGGTCTTAGAAGAGAACGAAGAGTTAATTAGCGCAGAGCAGATATTATTGTGTATAGCGTGTTATTGAGCTATTATTGCCAAGAGATAAGATAGATTCAAGAGAGCAGAGCTGTTGGTAATCTGTAGAATGATTCTTGGATTGCAACTGTACAGATGGAATGAACTAGTGATGATTTATTGAAGTATTTAGTAATTAGAAGAACAGTAGCTGTAAGTGTGTCTCTTACACTATCTTTTAGTAGATTTAGTGAGATAGCAAATAGATACTGCATCTCTACTCAATAGAATATGCTAAATAGATGGTAAAGATGAGCATTAGATCGGCTAGAATATACAGCACATAGATCACATCGCAGAGCAGCACAGAAGACAAACTCGTCAGATAGAAAAGATGCCAATGGACGCTTGCTCTGATGCTAGTGCAAGGGCTCACTGGTGGAGCTCTGGAGATGCCCATAGCATCTGGTAATAAAGAGAAGAAACAATAACAGTGTAAATAAAGATGCGTTTACTTATTTTCTCTTGCAGGCTTTCCCCATTTTTTCATAGTCTCCTTGTATTTCATTGAGAACTGCTCGTCTACTTCGCTGATCAGCGGCTCCAGACCTGGCACTACTTCTTCTATGGCGACGCAGGCTGCGGCTTTTCTTCCGACCATTGCTCCGAGTCTCTCTTTGCTGTCGTATATGGCGTAGCTGACGCCCATCTTCTTGCAGAGAGAGGGGAGGAAAAGAACAACAACAATTGGATCTACATTATTTGCGATAAGGACAAGCTTTGCCTTCTTTTTCTCGATCAGTTTTACAATCTGTCTGATGCCAAACTGCAGGGACACCTTCTGTTTCTCTCTTCCCTCTTCTATTCTCTTGGCCTTCTCTTCTGGGGTCTCTGGCGTGTATCTCTTGAAGATCTCTTCGATTTTGTCTTTTGTCTCTTCGTCCATCTTGTATTTGAACTGCTGAATTGCGGGGGGGCACTTGAGTGCTCCTTCCAAGGCCTTCTTTTTTCTGCTGATGACTTTCTCCTGGTTCATTCTTTCTTCTTTGGCCATTGCTGCGGAGTGCTTCATTCCGCTGTTTCTTTTGTTTCTTGGCTGTTTTACTTTATGCTCTGTTGGTTGAATTATTTGCATACAAGGGTTAATTTTAAAAAAATTTAACTAATGGACATTTCTGCCAAAGGACAATTGTAACCATTATTTTGCAGCGGCAGCCGGGCATATCCGAGCATTTGCTACTTGTGCATGCTTTTCCTGCTCTTCTGGCTGTGCTGGAAGAGATACTCTTTTAGCATGCTGTATGACACGTATGGGCTGTGCGGCAGTTTAAACTCCGATATTTTATTCAGCACTTGGATTCTTTTCTTTGTTTTTTCTGCACTGTGCGGGTGCTCTGGCGTTATGTAGATCTTCTTTATTTCTCCTATTATTTTGTCTACTAAGATAGCGGGAGAGTCTTTGATCAGATACCTCAGCACGTCTGTTCTTATGCTCTTTGCGAGCTCTCTGGCCATTCTGCTGAGCGCTTTGTCAGCTGCCACTCTCTTTTGGAATTTTGTGATTTTATTTGCTATTTCTTGTGTGAAGTGTTCGCGTATCTTATCGAGGATGTTTGATCTGTACGTGAGTGTTTCGTAGATGTAGTAGATGTCTGTTTCCTCTATGCTCTCTGTGAGGTTGTGCTTGTACATTAGGTACCCCATGTACACTATCTGGTCCGTTGGGACAAAGTACGATAGAGGCACCAGCAGAGGAATGTGTGCTATAAAGTGGCTTTGGTACTTTTTTACGTCTGCTGAGCCATACGGTGCCGTTTTTATTTCTAGTGCGACTGCTCTTTTTAGCCTTTTTATCAGAAGAGATATGCTTTTGAAGGGCGGAATGTATATGTCTACGATCCTATTGCTTGTTTTTATCTTGTTCATCTCCGAGAATATCTTCATTAGCTGGTCCATTGACTTTTCTGTGTTTGTTAAAATCTCGTTTATCGTTTTACACCGCTGCTCCTTTTCTTCTGTGCACTCAGCTGCGCCTATGTGCTCTGTGCTCAGGAATATCTGCTGCACCTGTGTCCTGTGCCTGTTAAATATGCGGTGGCACTGCTGCTCAATCTGCGCTGTTGCTCTGTTCTCATGCTCTATCCATTCGCATGTGCGCTTCTTGATCATGGAGAAGATTTTAAATGCCAAGCTGTTCACTTTGCATTTTGTCTCTACACACTCCATCTGTGTGCTGATTTGGAGAGTTTCTGTGTTTTCGTATGTTTCTTCGTTCACTCCATATGTGCACTCTTTTTCGTTGTAAAATTCTTCTGCTTCTTCTAAAATAGCGCTTTCTCCCTCTATGGCTTGAGAAAATGCAGAGTACTCTTCGGTGCAGAGTAGCTGGAATAAAATTTCCTTTTTTCTTTCCTTTGTAGAATACATGAGGTGTTTGCAGTGAATTATTTCAACTAGGTTTGTGAGCAGAATGTGTTTGGAAATGTAGTTCAAACAAGAGGCTTTTGTTACATATATGCCATCCACACTGTCTTCCAGCTGGGCTTTGAAAACGTTTTCAAGTGACTCTAGCACTGCAATGGCACTGCGCAGCCTGGTGATTATTCTGCTTGCCTTTGAAAGAATGTTTACGATTGCAGAAATATTTTCTTTGTTGCTGTATAGGTAGACAATCCCTAAAAATACTCGTAGAGAGCTTGGCGTCTTCGATGTAGCTGCTATTGTCTGCATTTTCTTGTTCAGTGCAGCAGATATCAACATGTGTACATTTTTGCTTATTTTGAGTGTCTTTAGCCCTTTCTCATTGGCGAATAACTCAAGAATTATATTGTACTCTGTCTCTGACACAGTAACTTTCTCTTTTGCGTCAGAAGTGTTCATTTTTCTGTATATCTCCACCAAATAGTGCAAATAAACTGTTTCAGAATACCTTCTCTGCGAACCAGAGCTCTCATATACTCTATCATCAAAGCCATCTGAACTACTGCTGATTATGTGGATGTTTGAAATGTAGGTGCTGTAGTTTGAACTGTGCGCATGCATGTGCTCGCTGGACAGACTGTTTGGCGTATGGACTGTGCTAGACAAAGTGTCATCACAGGGTTTGGCATTCTCCCTAGTGTTCTCTTGCTGCACAACTATGCTTTTTCTTAGAATCTCTGTTATTTCTTTTTCTAGTTTCATCTATCAAAATGTTCTTTACTATTTCTCTTTATCTATACTCTGGCATTCTTACTATATTAGTGTATACTTCGTAGTTTATTAGGCCGACTTCTCGTGCTAACCTTGGACGTAAAAGATAAAACTCTTCTTTTTTGGCTGTAGATGTGCACACAAAAAGTTTTATTAAGTAGACTACAAATGTTCAGTAAATTATTCTATTCCTTACACATTTTTATTTTTATTTATTCTTAGGTCGTAATGTCTCTAGAAGTAAGAAAATAGTATTTATACGAGAGCATGAGAGCATGAGATCAGTGGCTATGAAAGGGAATAGTTAGCAAAAGTAGAGCACTAACTGCCACAAATTAACTATTAGTCAAATATAAGCAACACTTTTATCTATGGAAGAGCAGAATGGACCCGAGCTAAAGAATTAGTTATTATCTATTGAAGAATAATAGAAGAGATCATTTCTAGAATGCTTAGTGCTGATTGCAAGGTGTATGCACTTTACACAGGCTGTAGATACTCTATACTTTTTATTGCTGATGATCGAATGTAGACGAGCCCGTATTTTACTTTATCTTCTGTCTCTGCTTCAGAGAGTATGATGTTTCCCATCTTATCTATCTTAGCAAGGTTTCCCAAGAGAGCAGGCATCTTAAACGATCTTCTAACTTTTACTTGCATAGCTCTACAGAAAAAATTAGCAAATGAGAAAGCTTCTTTTTCTTTTTCCATAGCACTTATTTTGGAGAAAGTAGAGTGTCCAACAATAGATCCATGCACCTCTGCTGAGCTTTTATGAAAAGTGTGAAATCACTTCAGAATATAACCCGAGAATGCATCTAGTCGAATCTAGCGCCACAGTGTCCAGAGAAGTAAAAACCATAGTACACTCTCGTCTCTTGGCTTATTTTAATTGCTACGAGATTGACCGCTCTAAATAGATGCTGTAAATCAAAGAAAAAGAGACAGTGTACCTTCAATATACTTTCTTATTTATATGTTGCTGTCCAGCATGTAGTTCTTCTCGTACAGCTTTCTCACCCCCTTTCCAATGACCTTGTCATTAAGAAGGTCATCTACCGTGTAGTATTTAATGCTGTACGCAGCAAATGCCTCTTCTTTTGTCATTGTGTCCAGCTTTTGAAAGAACTCGCGAGCATCCATAAAAATTTTAAGAACATCGATTTATTGAATATCCAAATCACTCGCCTCCTCTCAGACGCAGCACCAGATGGATTGTGCTCTCTTTCTGGATGTTGTAGTCCTGCAGAGTTCTCCCGTCCTCCAACTGCTTTCCTGCAAAGATAAGTCTCTGCTGGTCAGGGGGTATTCCTTCTTTGTCCTGTATCTTTGCTTTTACATTCTCAATTGAGTCGCTGTTCTCCACGTCAAGTGTAATGGTCTTCCCCGTCAGTGTCTTCACAAATATCTGCATACAAATAAACAATGCAATCCACAATATACTTTGTTTATCTTCCATTGTCAAAGAATGAACCACTCAGAATAAACCCCGAGCATCCCAGTTTGCTCATTGCAGGGTGTATGGCTCCTATCCTGCTTTGGTACTCTCTGTAGAACAGCTCTCGCAGATCCAGCAGGCCAAATGATCTGCTCTGCATCATTTCATTAAACACTCCGAGTATTCCCTCTTTCACTGGATGGTAAAGGAGAAAATCGATGCTCACTCTCTTACTCTCGGGCTCTCCCTTTACAATCTCCAGGACTTCCTTCATTTCGTACTTCTTCTTCTGCGCCAGCACAAAGAGCACACTGCCAGCCCCCCTGGGGATGCTTTCCTTTGTGAATGCGCTGATGTTTAGTCCGAAGCCAAGGGCTCCAAGCGTGTGTATATTGTGTGTGTGTCCACCTATTCTGCTCAAGTTCTCTGTTCCTCTGGCCACTGCCACTGCTGCCAGGAACATCGACTTGTACTCGTCCAGCACAGCGACATACTTCACTCCAATTGCATGAAAGATCACTTGGGACAGAACTTCATGCGACACTGTCATGTCTCCTTTTCCGTTGTACATTGCCACAAGATCGGGGAGAGTAGGGGTCTTCAGCAGAATTGTTTTTGAGTGTTTCTTGAACTTCCTTGCAGTGTGCTTTCCCTCTGGCTGGGCTTCTGAGTGCTCGCGCATTTCTCCATTCTCCCAGTGCAGAGTCACGCCCATTCGCGCGCCGAGCAGAGCGCTCACAGGGAAGGTGCCCTTTCTTCCCAGCGATAAAGTCTTGGCAATGTCTCTCTTCATGCTTATGCACTTGACAGGCCCTTTTTCTTCTGTGTTAACCGTTACCCATGAATATTCACCAACCACCATAAAAAATGAAGAATTTAATTTATTATATCATTCTTGTAATAAGCTCATCAAGATATCTGCCGCGGTCTCCAGTGGCTCCTCCCTCTGTGAAGTCTTTTATCTTTCTGCCTCCAAATCCTTTTCTTGGGCAGCTCAGTCTAAATGGCCACAGCCACTTGTTGATGGCTGATGCGTCCTGTCTCTTTCCAAGGAAAAGAGCCTCTACAATGTCCTCGAGTGTTTCAACGGATCCGCCAAACTTCTCCTCTAGGAGCTCCTGTGTGATGTTTACTCTCTTGCCGTTGTACTTGCCGAATGCTCTGGTGTAGATGAGCTTTCTGATTGTCTCCAGAGAGAGGTTTCCAAAGGCAACGTATGCTCTGACTTTCTGGAGGAGCGACTTGGACGATTTGTTGTTTATGACGAAAGTTCCGGTATTTATGTTTCTGAGTCTCAGACAGTCCAGAGCGGTGGACACATCTGGTGAGCACTTGTTGGCACTTCTGATTCTGACTACAAACAGGAAGGGGGCTTCTGCGGGAACGTATATTGAGTTGTTCTTTTCTGCCTCTTCTTGTTTTCTGGCCTCTGCCTCTACGAAATCTTTCATTCTTCTGATCGATGCGATGGTTTTGTTTTTTATCTCATCTGGTGTCTGTATGTTTTGGTGAACTGAATTCATTGCAAGGGCAACAAAATAAAATTATTTGAAAACTTTTGGATGGCTACTGGAAAATAAATAAATTGCACTCTCCAAGCAGAGTTTAGAAAGAGAAGCTTTCTGTCTGCTACATTCGATATACTACCAGTATTTCATGCCGCTGAGGGTGCATGTGTGCTCTTAGAGGGCTCTTGATCTGAGCACTGGACTAAATATTTTGGCATTTTATTTAACTCATAGCAGAAGAATGAAAAAGATTTGGAAAAACAGAAGATGAGCTGGATAGATCTGCAATGTGTTTATAGATAGAGATGCAAATGAGGTGTGTGCTACTCACTTTATAATTCTACTCATTACTGTTTGGCTGGTTTACTTTCTGTACTTCTGCTGAATTGACAGTCTGAGAATTTTAGCTGACTGTTGAGCTATATTGAGCACTGGTGGAATTGCAGCGAGTAAAATTTTACTAACACATAGCTTTTGAACATACTGCATCTATGGCGTTTTTAGATGCCATGTAACAGCACATCTAAGCAATAAAAGAAGCAGTGAGCAGTGACTTACCGTATATGGTAAATCCAGTAGTGCTTAGTATTCAGAGATAATAGCAGTGGCAGAATAGACTATCTTCTTTATTTGAGCCTTGCATTCTTGGTTTATTCTCGGTCTAGACTATACTATCTGTGAAGCCAGCACAGAAGTAGATGCTATAGCACAGATAAACAGACCGCCCACAATTGTTGTAATGTTTATTCTATCAACTATTGTCTTTTTTCCACTTCCTGTCTTGACAAGGTCTCTGAAGCTTTCAATTTTGTTTAAAATGTACTCTTTTGTGCTGTTTCTGTAGGGTTTTGTTTTCAGTGTATTTGCCACGTCTTTTCTAGTTGGTATTTCTTTGTACTCGTACTTCATGGGGTCTGCAATGGCATCTTTTCCTTTCTCTGGTCCGTTGTTAAAGTAATCTACCAGATAAGCCCGATCCACGTACTTCTTTTCTACATCAGTGAGAATGTGCACATTGTTATATATCTCAGCAACAAGATGCCACAGCTTGTCCAGCGCAGCAAGAAGGTTTTTGTCATTTTCTGGCATTTCGTCCTTTTTCTGCAGCTCAGGGTCGGTGGGGTAGTTTTGGATGTATTTCCTGTACTTCAGAAGCAGATTTATCGCATAGTCTATGTTGTACGTTCCGTTATCGTGCTTTTTAAACAGATTTTTCTCTCGGGTTATGCGGTGTCTGTCTTCCAAGAAGTTGACAAACTTTCTTAAGTGGTCCTTCAGTGGCTTGTATATAACAGTCACCCAGCATGCTCTCTCATTGAAGAAGTCTCGTGTGTGGATAAGATAGGAAACAGTGTCTAATTTGTTCAGACCTATAATATATTCGTACCACGCGTTGATTCTTTTCTCTACCTTTTTTGAGAAACACTTCTGCTCCATAACATTCACAGCCTCTCTCAATGCATGCACGATTTTTTCTTTTCTTGCAGAGTAGCTGAATCCTTGGTACAGATGCTTGTTCTTGTCATATGTGTAGGCGATAACGGCCTCTTCTAATACAAGAGTCGCTATATCAGATAATAAAGACGCCTGCAGCTCATCCACACTGCTATCTACTGTTACTTCTGTGTGTTTAGAGACTAAGCTGTGCAGTGTTCCAAAGAGCATGTGTTCGTCTACATTTTTATCTTTCTCTAGTTCTTCCAGCTCTTTTTTTATGTGCGCGGTGCTAATGCTAAACTGGATGTAAGGTGGTCTACTGGCTATTTTTCCAAATCTGTTGAAAAATATAGATGTGTACTCTTGGTTAGGCTGCTCTTCTTCTTCAGTGGCATTTCTATTGCCTAACTCTTCTGAACTGGCGTGGACGGCTTCAGATGTTTTCTTTTCGTTTATATCCATCACAAAAATAAAATTCTTAGAGCTGGGCTTAAGATGAAAGTATCTCTGATGAAATAAGTCTTTTTAGTGCTACTTTTCCTTTGTGCTAATTTTTGTGTAAATTGCATGGTAAAACAGTATGAATTAAACAGAGATAGATAATAACAGGTAATAGCACTTTAATCAATAAATCGGGTTAGAGCTCTTCTATTTTCTCAAGATCATCCATGCTTATCGGGAATGCGTTGCAGAAATCTTTTTGCGTCATGTTGAAAGTGTTCTTTACGTAGGACTGGAGAATATTGAACGCATCTGCCCACTCTGTCAGACTCTTTGTCACTGCGTCTATCTCCTCGCCTATCGCCAAGAGCTTGGAGGGGTCGTTCTCCTCCATCTGCTTAGTCACTGTCTCAAGCTCTTTCTGCTTTTTTCTGTGTTCCACAAGGATCTTTATCTTGTCTTCTCTGTCTGGGAGAGTTGATCTGTTCTTTTCAAGCACGTCTATTTCCTCCAAAAGCGCTTCTTTTTGCTCTTTCAGCTTCTTGTTCTCAGCTGACAGCTTTTCGTGTCTGTTCTCTTTGTTTATTTTTATGTCTGAGCGGAAACTCCAGTAGAATCTTGATGCTCCTACTTTCTTCTCTTTTACTTTGTTCTCAGATACGAGAATATCTATCACTTCTTTAATGCTCTGCGGAATTACTCCTTTTTCTTTCTGGCAGACCTTTTCTAAGTCCTTGAGCCCAAAGATGTCGTCTTTCTCCTGCATCAAACTAAGTACTCTCCTTGTCTTTTCTTCTAGAGAAAGAGGCTTTGCTCTGCTCATGGTAATTCTTTAAAAATTATTTTAGTTTTCTGCACGCTTCTCTGGTATAGCAATAAACTTAAATTTTTGAGGCCTCGTATAGCCCGAGGACAAACAGACGAATAGTCTCTGATTTATTGTAAATAGACACTCTTGTGATTGGTCTAGAACACTCTTTCTTTCTCTTACAGTGCTAAAGATCTTCGCAGAGAGTTTAGAATTAAAATGGCAATAAATGAATTTATTCTGTAGCTGCTAATTAATAAACCAATATGGAAGAGACGGCTCTGCTTTCTTTTATGCCAGGCAAACTGCCCATAAAAGTTTTATTTTGAGCAGATACATGCACGAACTGTCTGATATAGAAAATAGGGTTAATTGCATGATAGAAGGCGCCTGTAAAAGGATCAGAGATCCTATTATGTACAAAACAGATTACCTAAAGCGTGTACAGGAGATTATAAACAGCTCCAACATTTCTAACATAAAAACAAGCCTTAAAGAGTGCACTCTTTTCATGTCAATGTGCACCCAGGACATAGTTTCGCATTTGGAGTACCTATCTACTCCAGAGTCTGATATACTGTGTTTTGTCTTCCGGTTCAACACGAAAATAATCATGCAGGAAATAATGGAAGACTACTCTGTCGTTTTGAGGATACTTGATGCAGACCCTGACAAAAAATACGATGTTCTTCTACGCATACTCACAGAAAAGTGTCTGCACTGGTTTAATCTGTACTCGCACAATCTATCGCTCTATTCAGGCACTGAAGAAATAGAAAAGTGCACGCTTCTTACCTCTAAGCTGTCCATAGTCTATGTGAACAAAATGACAATATTTAACAAGAGCTACTGGGAAGACTTGCTTGAGGTACTTGAGAAAAACCTCCAGAGCTGCCACGGGTTTGAAGAGATAGAAAAAAGCACAGAGAAAGACTTCAAGAAACTGCTAAACACAGAGAAAACCCTGATACAAATTCTAAATGAACTTTTGGGATACTCTAACCAGATGATCGTAAAGCCCATTGAAAATAACTGTCTGAATAAGGACCAAAAGAAGAACATATCCATGATCCAGGCTCTGATTGAAAATTGGAGCACTTTTCCGTTTATACAGGACAATGTTCATCTGTTGCAGGAGATGGACACGCTAGACATGGTGTCTTTGCTGGACAACTTCGAGAGCGCAGGCTTTCTCAAAGGAATGGACAGGTTTCTAGGCCGTCTCAAGATATACAAGGACTCTCTTTCCGTAAGTCTTTCCCAAATCCCTGCACACTCAGAGAGCATAGACCACGTAAGCCCTGAAAATATTGCAAATTTGAAAAAGTTTACTCTTGTCCAGGACATGATCAAAACAGTGAACAAAACAGCCGAGACTATACACATGAAATACAACACAATGTGGTTTGAGCTTGTGGTGCGCGACACGTGTCTGCCCATCATTCTGTTTCTTCTTTTTTTTGGCGCACAGTCTGCATACTGGGCAGGCAGCACTGCTGTTTCAATGATGCATACACACAGTGCTAACAATGAGCCCAACACCCTGGAAGCAACCTTTGTAACGCTTTCTATCCTTGCAACTATTCTTGGCTTCTTTCTCTCTGTGATATATCTTGAGGAGTTTGTGCCGAAGAGAAAGTACGTGTTCTTGCTCTCCAGCCTTCTACTAGTGCTTTTATACGGTGGGTCAGCCTTTCTGATGTCTCTTGTTTTCTCCAACAAGAGCGTTGGCGCATTCTTTTTGTGGTTTGACAACCTAGCTCTATTTTTGTTTGTGCTTGCATCGCTGGGCAACATATACTCCTCAATGAAGCTCAACCGCCATATACACGCATGGAGTCTGTTTATATTCACAGCTCTAGTTTGCATTTTCTGGGAGACACTCTTTGTGTGGCAGATATGCGATGCCCAAATTTTAGTTAAGGCGTAGTTTCTATTATACTTTGAATAAATCTACTTTACTACTTCTTGTTACTCTTACCTATCCACTGCTCCGCAGCTATTCCTTGCTTCTTAGCAGCTGAGCCTCATTCTTTGTATTGTCTATTTCTCTGCATTTAGCAAGTAAAATAAAAGAGAGAGCAGATTTCACTGAATTTACTGCAGTTCTGTACTCTCTGGAAATAATAAAAATAGTAGAGTTTGTCCACAGTCCTGTAGAGTTTTATTTAAAATAAAACTGTTTTAGTTTTCGGCTGGAGCCTCCCAGAAAACAGTATGTAAACAGAAAGTGTGTGCAGATGGTGTGGCTGCTGTAGTTTAGCACTCTCTTGCAGTCTACAGTTTGGGAATCGATGTTTACGATTTATTATAGAGTGGTAAAGAAGAACAGATAATAGACTGGTTTATTTTTAGATCTTTTTTGTTTAGCTCTCTTTACAGAAAGCTTTGCATTTACAGCTGGTGGTACTTCTCTTTTTGCTTTTGGAAGAGAGGAGATGCTTCTAGATCATTGAACACTTTAGAAAGCTGTGCGACCTCTGGTGAAGCTTCAGCGCTTTCTTTCTTTTTTTCTCTTTCCTGGGCATCTTCAGAATACGCGGGCGGCACTGGGTCTTCCAAAGTGGCTTCTATAGTCTCAGCACTAGCCAGCACTTCTTCAGCAGCTTGAATGCTGGGGGGCTGTGGCTCTTCCAATATAATTTCAGTGATCTCACTGCTTCCAACTCTCTCTATGGTTTCATCACGTGGGAAGATCGCAGGGCAGAGCTCTATGCACTCAGACACTTCTGTGGTGCAGTGCTCTTCATTTAAGCCTTCTATCTCTTTGGTAATGCCTGCATAGAAAGACTTAAAATTATCACTGACTTCTACTCTCTCATCCACTCCCATCATAGACTCAACAATATCATCGCTCTCCTCTTCTTCTGTCTCTACGACCACTGTATACTCGCTGTCGTCTTTGTTCTCTATGTCCTGCATCTCCTGGTATTCAAGATAGTTTATAGTGTAGTTGAGGCTCTCTATCATGTCCTCAGTTAAATTGCGGCTTATTTTTTCTGGGTGTAGGGCATCTCTTAAAACTCTGTTGTTTTTGTTCTCTGTTTCTTCTGCGGGGATGCAGTCATCTTCACTCGATGTAAACTCTTTGTCTTCAATGGAAGGGGTGCTGCTCTCTTCATCTTCCTGTTCATCGAGTGTGTACGCGCTCTGCATGCTGTTTCCAAAGTCAAACGGCACAGTGTGCGTTATGAACTCAATCACTTTTTTTGATAGCATGATCTTTTCCACGGCATCGGTGAATATTTCTGATTTTCTGAACTCAGGGTTTTCCAGCTTTTCCATCTGTGCGAGCTTTACGGATACGATGTTCCTAATGCCCTTCAGCACAGCGTTGTAGAATACGATGGTTTTATGTGTTCTTGTGCCTGCTTTAGTGCTGTCCAGCAAAGAGCCTAAAACTGTTCTGTACAAGGACCCGTATGCATGCTCCAGCGTGTTTATACAGGATATCCAGTAGCTTATGCATATTGTGGGCTCCAGTCCCTCTGCAACAAGATACTCAATTACTTCGTCTTCCAGATCGCTTGTTTTTTCTGCACTGTCTTCCACGGGAGCATGGAAAACAATTTCAGCAAGCTCTAGCTCGCACGTAATTGCGTATTGTTCTTTCTTCAGGTAGAAAAGGAGGAGTATGGGAGTGAACGATGCATCTGCCATGAAAGATTCATCTTGTACAATGGCTTCTACGTCTTTTATAAACCGTATTGTCTCTTCAAGTGTTTTTTCGTCTTTTTTACTCGCTCTATTCTTTTTCAAAGTTGTAGCTCTACCTCCCATTATTTCTTGCACTATTTTTTCTACAGCTTCAGCAGAAACTGCCGCTTTTTTGGAGCTGCTGGGCGCGCCGTTCTCTTTCTTGCTCTTTTCATTCTTGAGTGCTTCTGCTAGCTCTTTAGATGATACTATTCTGGGCTGTCCTGTGCTGGCAGCTTCTTCTGTCTTTGTGGCTCCAAAATCACCAGATTTCATACTAGAAATGTTTTCTGTTTCTCTAATGTGCGCTGTCTCTATCTCTCTGGTAGAGGAAGTGTATTTTGCTCGCATAATTGCAAATTGCTGCTCTTCCTTTGCATCTTCTCCAGACTGGTCTGTCTGGCACACAGTCACAATGGCAAATACCCCGCTGGCCATCTTTTTTCCTGCTTTTTTGACTGATTTTAAGCAGCCTGTGATCCTGGATCCAAACGACCTTGATCCTGGTGCTACTCTCTCCTGCTGTGCTAGATTTGCCATTTACTGTGATTACAATAAACAATTTATATCATTTTCTATTTATATTAATTAAATGCTACCTACATTAATATTGGATTTTACATGTTGGCTCTTTGAACAGAACAGAAATAATAGCTGCTTCTCTTTTACCCTTAGTAACAATGAGGAGATGAAGAGCAGCAGCAGAGAGCAGAAGGTATGATGTACTATGCGTTCTCTGTGTACTCAGAAACAATATACTCACCAGATACATACAATGCCCATCTTCCTTTCTTTATTCCTAGATGGGCATTGACACTGTCCGTATAGCGTATATTAGTATCCTAATCCTGTGCAGACATTTTGTAAAATAAAATAGAGCAGCGTTATATTAGCATAGCTCTCAAGAACGGAAAAGAAAATAAAGCAAAAGTGTATAGTATTTTTTAAAATAAATTCTCAAATCCAAATTTATCTTCAGGACACTAAAACCATTCGATTTATTTACATAGATAGAAGATAGGAGAATGTACATTGATGTGTGTTATGTTTCATGCACTGAGCTTACACAGATACACATAGCCGAGGATTAGACTAAGGTATTCTAGTTCACATGGGAAGCAGAGAAAAACAAAGTGTATGGCAGTGCAATGGAAGTGAAGTTTAGTGCAAATAGCTTTATAACTCAGCCAAAGAGAAAGAGTAGATGCTACACACTAAACATGCCAGCATATACACAGTAGCACTGTTCGCTACAAATGATCAAAGTAAAAATGTCTGCGCATAAACACTGTACATAAGTCACCACTCTGTGTGTTTACACAGCAAAATAAAAACTGATCTGCAAATAAAAAATAAATCACCACACAAGGAGAGAGGAAGAAGGAAAAGGCGTGCGGCCATATGCTCGCGTTCACACCAGATCCCGTTTGATCTCTGAAGTTAAGCGCGTGACAGCTTTGATAGTACTGCGATGGGAGACCGCGTGGGAACACAGAGTGCTGCACTTTTTGTCCGGCTCTGCACAAGAAGAACACTGAGCTTGGATGCGGTGTAGTAGTGCTGTCTATTGCTAAGTGTTTATTGGAGCGAGGGCGTGTGCATACCAACTAAGAAGTACGCGAACAAGTAAACTATTTCCCATCTGAGCCACTAGTTTTTATTGCATTCCGATAGTCTGGCATAGAAACAATAAATGATTCACATAAAGGGTGTGAAAGGTATCCATCCTATATTGAAGACGTTCTCTCGTGTTTTCTTCCTGTAACTGCCGAAAGTCTAGGCTCTGCTCTCTCAGACTCTTTTTTCAGAACGGTCAATGAGTGTGTTTTCATGCTTTTCGCCTGTGCATCTGTTTTTCTTGGCCTTTTTGGCCTCTTTTGCTTATCCATGTACGAAAGGTGTACTGTTTCTTTTACGTCTGAAGAGTCTATTTTGATGTGCTGCACCATGCGCTTTATGGCCTGGAAGTTTTTCAGGTGCTCTTTGTGCACGCGCCATACGACCATGGTGTTGCCGATTGTGTCTGAAATGCTGATTTTAATGAAACACTTTGAAAAAGAAAGAAGAGTCTGGTAGTGCTCTCTGGACTTGATCTTGCTTTTTCTTATTTTTTTTCGAAGCTGTTTGTACAGATCCTCAAAAGTAACAAGCCGATCCTTCGCGTCCAGGACAATCTGTGCCAGGTTTTCTATTTCAAACAGGTACTCGTCGGACAGAGGAGGCAGGTTGAGGAAGAAGTGCATGCCTCCCGCTGAAATCTGCATGTTCTGTGCCGTCAGCACTTTATTGTCTATTTTCCATGCAGATTTGTAGTGGCTGTAGCGGATGTACCATGTTTCATTCTCCGAGCCTTTCTTCAGGGTTATCTCAACGCGCGGAGAGCGTATTGGAAATGTCCACTCCTGGTTGAAAACTCTTCCAATATTCTGCATGGAGAGCTCTCTCTGCAAACAATAAATATATAGTAGTGCAGATCAACAAGATATAATGGGCAATAGATGGCATACAAGTGTATAAAAGAGCTAAGGACGGAAAGTTAATTGCTCTTTATGCGACTAGCTGTTGAAATTTAAATATGCTCTGTCTATGTGTGTAATCCTTTATGCAGTGAAGATGTACGCAGAGCAAATAAACTATGAATTTATTGTCTTATTCTACGTAGCAACAAAGAAGTGTTTACATGTACGCCAAAAATATTTTTTATTTAAAGACTTTTTCACAGAGCAATGTGCTGGCTGGTGGATGTGTGTATGAATTTCTGTGAGGTTACTGTATTCTTTCGAGGCTAAATTACAAGCATTTTAATGCAGTCTAGTTTTAGCTTGCTGTATAGATGCAATGGGATGCTATCTGTATAGTTAATGATAGTTCATTGCATAGCACTGGAATATTCAACTGTTTAGCTTGAACTTCTTGAGAATCAGTGTGTTATTAGTACGAGTACATGGCAGGTGAATGTGCATGGCACGATATGGACAGTAAAAATTGCCAGTTTTAACTGAATCCCATAAGTATCAAAAAATAATTTTTTAGGTACATGAAAAACAAGAAACTGATGAAAATATTGGCAGGCACCACAGCGTTCACTCTTTTTCTTGCAGGGTGCAAAGGGAGCAGCAGTGGCTCTAGTGAAGACGAGCAGAATAGAGCTGGGCCATCTAGAAGTGGAGGAGGCAAAATAGTCGATGATTTTGTTTGCAATGGAGGGCACACTGGTGCAATAGATGGAGCAAAAAATCAGAGCAGTGAATTTGAGCAGTGCATAGCAAGGCTTAGCGTGATCACGCATACCAGATTTGAACACTCCATAGGGAGTGGCATGCTGTCTATAGGGGAAAAAAGAAGAGAGAGCGAGATGGCCAACGCAGTGAGTGCGTGTGCAGACCAGTTTGTACCAAAAAATAAGAGACAAAAAAGAGATAGCCCATTAAAAGATGAGGGCGCTAATCAGCAGGACGAGATTGAAATCACAACAGAGGATAAAAAGCAGATAACTCAGAACAGTCAGGCACAGCAGTGTGTAGTAAAAAAAAGAGAAAAGAAAAGCATAGCCCAGCTTGAACTAGGCCTGTGGGACGACATGGATGTGCGGCTGGCAAATAGAAGGAGAAAAGCCTACAAAGAGAGCCACAAAACAATATACATAAACACCGATCTCAAGTGGTACAAAAAACGCGAAATAAAAAAAGAGTCGTACAAACAACGGCTTAGAAGCAGCATTGAGGAGTTTGCTGCAAAAATAGCTTCACTAATAAAGAACAACCCAATGTGGTACTTCATTGCAAGCAAGTCCACAAATATAAACGGCAAGTACAAAGACCTCTTGGGGCTGCAGGAGCTCTTTAGAGAGGAGGAGAAAACACACAGAAACATGCTAGAAAGCATTCAAGGATACTACCCTGGCATAATTGAGGATGTAATCGCGTACATAGAGAAGCACCAGCCGCTGAAAACCGACAAAAACAACCCAGAAACTGAGTGGAAAGAAACACTCGGGGACATTTACATGCGAAAATCTCTTCCGCTGAACTACTCTATGCTAGAGGATTCGAACAGCGCCTGTCAGCTCGAAAGTAAGTATCGTGCGCTGGTGTGTGCTGTTCGCATGGCTCTGGTGCTGCCCGAGGTGCACCAGGACTTCTCCAATATTACTGAAGATCTTATAAAAGAAACTAAAATTTCCAAATCCTTGAGTAAAAACACAAACTATCAAGAAATTCTCCTAAGAATACAAAAAATAGCACAGCTGAACGCAAAAGGAGAAAAAGACGATAAATTGTATGAGGAGATGTACAGCTATCTTGAGAAGACGTGTGCCAAGGGAAACAAGCTGGAAGAGCTAAGAGCTGTTGAGCTGTACAAAGTGATATACACAATTCTTGGAAAGTTCTATGAGAGCGTAGCAGTGATCGATGCAAAAAAAGAATATGTTCTTGCAGGAAAGTGCATAATAACGAACCAGAAGTACATAAAATGCGAGAAAGTGGTAGATATGTCTGGTGGAGAAGAGAAAGAGCTCCCAAACTCTGCATATGTGTTGGAAGAGAACAAGTGGCATGTTTCTTCTGATATAAAGCCGCACTACCACGTGTACTACGTGGACAATACTGCAAACCAGCTCAGAATGCTGTGCATGCCCATGTGCATAGGCAAAGATAGAAAAAAGCACTGCCTGCACACAATTGACGAGATCGTAAGGTACATCAAGAGCCTATACAAGATAAAACTAAGGCTAGAACATGTGCACCCGTTCAAAGTAAAGAAGGGAACCAGAGAATGGTCGTACATCAAAGAGAAAGAGAGGGGCCTGACAGTGAAAGACTTAGCGGAGTACGAAGTGGTGTTCTACTATATTGAAGAAAATCTAGCAAAAACAAAGTTTACCTTTGCAGAGTTCAGGCCTCTCAGCGCACATGAAAACCACAGTATTTGTGTGCCGCTCTTTCTCTCTCCTCTGATGCAGTCTGCTGTGGAGTTTGGGCCTTTTGCCAAAACAGAAGAGCATACAGAGCTAGACTCGGTGTATTTTGAAAAAAAAGTGCCTGATGTATACGAATATAGGGAGGAATACACAAATAATAACTACACGGATGTGCAAAAGTACTACAAAAACCTGTACATACTGAAAGATGCGGTAGCGAGCATGGACTGCTACATCATGGACTACAAAACCACTAGAAAAGAAGATGGCACTGTTGAGGCTGTGTGGTATGTGAGAATGCCCGACAGCATAGACGCGTACACGCACTGTGTGCTGGACAAAGACTTTGTGCAGGAAGAAAATTTAGAAAACTTCACTGATACACTGGAGCTGAGAGAACACAACAAAAACAGCGATATCCAGGGATTTTGGCTGCAAAACAGCAATCCAAAAGATAGCGAGCTGGCCGATCAGGAGTACACGGTATGCAGTTGGCATGTGTGCAGCGACCCTTACAATATGCCGATATCTAGAAACGACGTGGGAAAGATTGGCTTGAAGATAGATAAAGCAAGAAAAAGATATGTAGAGGTAGAGAAAAAACATAAAGAGCTAGAAAAAGATAGTGAAACCCATTCTCGGGAGATAAAGCTAAAAAAGAACTCGCTGGCTGCCATAAAATACAAACAGAAGATTATTCTGGAGGGCTTATACAGAGAGCTACACATAAAACACTCTCGGACACCAGATTCAAAGGCAGAGTTTTTAGTTTTTAGGAACGTAAACAAGAGCAAGTCTAATCTCGGAGCACACAACGAAATTCTTAACGCTTTAATCTCGTGCTTTAAGCGAGAAAAGAGCAAGAAACAAGAGTAATAAATAGTGTTCATTTATCTGAGTATTTTCTATTGTGCAGTTTTTCTTGCGCTGGTGCTGGCAGGAACAGAGCAGAAAAGTTGGAAATAAATTAGGTGCTCGCAAAAGACAATAAAAAGGTGCTTTCGCAACTATCAGCCATAAGCAGGAAAAATGATTTTTTTATATGAAAAAACAGGAATTAAGGAGAATATTAGGTACAGGCGCTGTGCTTCTTTCTCTTTTGGCCACGAAAAGCAGGGAGGGCTGGTGCACGTTTGATAAGGAGGCTGTGCAAGGGGACAGTCTGTATAGAGACAGCAGTGCACTAATGAGTGAGTTGGATGATATGGAAATGTCTTCTTTTCTTGGTATACCTGCAGATAGTCCTTATCAGGCTGGATCCTCTGCTAGCGGAGTGGATGAAATGAGTTATCAGTTTGAACAGCCGGCACAGTACATGGCAGGCCCTATGCCAAGTGATACCCCTTTTGATCAGACATACAGTATGCCCAGCACATCACACGGCCAGTATAGACCTATGGATGGGAACAACAATTTGCACTTTTCTTCCGCTGTGCAAGCTCCCTTAGACGATGCATTCTACAATGGATACAACCACCATAATTTTAGCACAGTTGATGGAGGATATCAGTACAGCCAATCAGCACAGTTCTTAGAAGAGCCTGGTGTAGATGAGAGTGTGTTTATACAACCACATTACGATATGCCCAGTACGTCAAGAGAAACTGCACCGGTAGATCAGATGGGTAATTCAGATTTTGCTTCCAATGGATCCATGCATAATCCAGTCTGGGATGGGTACACGCCCTTTGAGGAGCACTGGGGGATGGCAGAGCAGGATGGGCAGCTAGATCAGAAAACAGCAGAGTTTGGATCAGATGGCTTCCAAGGGTCTAACAGAGAGAATGATGTTATTATTGGTCTGTATGTAGATAAAGATGACATAAAGAAAGAGGTAGAAGCCATTTCTTCTGCAAATGACTCTCCTACACCACTTGACGAGTTGGTAGGCGAGTCTAGTAAAAAACATAGCAGACCCAGTGCCCCGCAGAAAAAAAAGAGGAAGGCTGAGCCAATGGATGCATCTGCTCTCCAGTGCTCTCCAGAGAATATCAAGAGAAGAAAAAAGAAAGAAATAGACGAAATTAACATTAAAATTTGGGATGAAAGCAAAAGACTGGCCAACAGGAGAAGAAGAAGCTCTAGGCTGAACCACAGAACAATATACACCCACCACAGTTCATCCAGCAGCTACATAAACTGGAATATGAGGTCAGACGAAGCTCAGGAAAGTATCGAAAAAAGCATTATGGACTTTTCTGTAAAGATTGCTCCTCTGCTGAAAAACACTGCAATATGGTACTTCATTGCAACCTTGTCCACATGCATATACACCAAGTACAAAGACCTTTTGTGGCTGCTTGCGATGTTCAAAAGCAGGAAGAACATCGAGTACAAAGAAATAGTGGAGAGCTTTGGAGGGTCCTATCCCGGACTGATCGAAGATGTAACAGACTATGTGGTGAGGAACGAGCCGAAGAGGTGCAGCCGGTCTGCTCCTACAAACGAGTGGGAGGAGACACTGGGCGACATTTACATGAGGGAGTACAAGCCTCTAAACTACTATGTAGAAGAAAAACAGAAAGAACTTGGACAAACTGACAAGGCGTACCGCGCACTAGCCTATGCTCTGCACATGATTGTGATGATTCCCGAGGTGCATCAGGACTTCTCCAACATCACCGAGGAGTTTATAAGAGAGACAAACATCACGGAAAAAGAGCACAAAAATAAGTGCATCAAAATCGTTCTCTTGGGGATATACAGGCTGGTAAACATGGATATATTTGGAAAAGAGGATCTTACTGTGTATGGCGATATCTACAGTGCCCTTAGAAACATATATGGTGGGAGCGTACTGAAAGACCCAACGGCTATTGACCTGTACAGAGAAATATACGTGGTCCTTGCAGAGTTCTACGAAAAGGCAATAATGTTCGACAAGACAAACGAGTATGTTCTGGTAGGAAAGTGCATAATAACGAACCAGAAGTACATAAAATGCGAGAAAGTGGTAAATCTAGCAGCAAAGAGCGGCGAGAAGAGGGTTTCAAACTGCAGCTACTCTGTAGAGGAGAACATGTGGAGTCTTTCCTCTGCCATTAAAACACACTATTATGTGAGGTATGTGGACAGCATAAAAAATACCATGAGAATGCTGTGCATGCCTGTTTACGAAAACAAAAAAAAGCAGGAGTACTTCTACTTACACACAATCGATGAGATAATAGAGCACATAAAGGCACTCCATCAGATAGAGGTGACTTCCAATGCTGTCCACCCTTTCAAAGTGAGAAAAGGAACTAGAAAGTGGTCGTACATCAAGAAAGAAGAGAGGATGCTTACTGTAGAAGGTCTGAAAGAGTACGAAGTGGTGTTCTATCGCATGGAGGAAAACACAGGAAAAGAAAAGTTTGCGTTTGCAGAGTTTTGGCCTTTGATTATGGACAGCGGCATCTGCATACCGCTATTCCTTACGCCTCTGATGCAGTCTGCCGTGGAGCTGGGGCCTTTCGTCAGCATGTGGAAGAACACACAGATAAGCTCGATAGAGTTTGAGAATAGGATGCCTGACTCGTATGAGTACAACAACGAGTATGGCGGACAAGAGTACTCGGATATACACGACTACTACAGCAATCTGTGGATACCAAACAAACAAGAGAAGATCATAGACAGCTACATCATGAACTGCCAAATGACTCTGCAAGAGGATAACACTCTTAAGGCAGTGTGGTATGTGAGAATGCCAGGCAGTATAGACGCGTACACGCACTGCATTCTCGACGATACTTTTAAAGGAAAAGAAAAGTTTAACAGTTTTACTGCAGCAGTAGAGTCAAGGACGTACAACAAGGGCAGCGATCTGCAGGGATTCTGGCTGCACAGTAACTACAAGCTAGACAGTAGATGTGAAAAACACACGCAATTACTGAACATATGGATTACTAGCACGGATAGTGTAAGAACCTTGGCCAAAAAGACGCTAAAGCAGCTCAATATTGAGGTTGCCAAAACAAAGGAAAGATTGGAGGGCATAGAAGAGTGCCAAATACTCACAGGGCCAATAGACCTGAAAAATGACGAAAAAGAAGAAATTCTGCAAAAAAAGTCTCTAATTGCTTCAAAGTCTGCCGCAAACAGCAAGATGGCCTCTCTGACCAGGGAGATATACATAAAGCACTCGAAAAGGCCGGAGTATCCCGAGACAGAGTTTATAGTGTTTAGGAACACAAACCACAGCAAGTCCAATCTGCACGCACACAACGAGCTGCTTGATGTTTTGATCTCGCGCTATAACCGCTAGAGAGTGAGAGTGGACAATAAAGAGTGTTTTGATAAGATACTAGATTTACAGTTGTTTTTGCTATTCTATAGTTGTTATACGTATATTAATCGTATTCTCGGGTTATATTGGCATTGCTCTTTAATTATTTATCTGTGTGTATATCAGCTGTTTTCTTCATGAACTATAAAAAAGTGCCAGACAATTTGTTGGGTTGTAAATTCTCTTATTCTTTGGTGCAATGGTATGTCTATATGTTGTGTGTTAATAGGACAAACACCTGTTGGATCAATCAACATGCAAATAAATAGGCCAGTAAAAAAGATTTACTCCATAGTAGACCAACAACTATAAATAAAAAAGTGATTTTTTTAGCATGAAGGATCAGAAATTAAGGAAAATGCTAAGTATTAGCGCAGTAATCCTTGTTCTTCTTACGGCAGCGTGCCAGGGGAGCAGGGGTGAGTTTGATGAGAAGGATGCTGGCAGCGTTGATCTGTGTGTGGGAGAAAAAAGAAAGGCAGCTGGAACAGGTAGTTCTATGAATCCGTCTTCTACTGGCCAATTTATAGTAGGCACTAAAAAACAAAAAAAAGAATGCAGTGCATCGCAGAAAGAGTCCAATGCTTCTGATTCAGAGGAAGAGATTGACATTATGACAGTGGACGATGTGCAGCCAATGCAGGTCGATCAGCAAGTTTTGCCGAGTGAAAACAAACAAGAAGAAGAAACAATGGAACAGATAAGACAGAGAAGGCGAGAAGAAGCAGAGGCGAGAAGGCAGAAGGAGCAAGAGAAGAAAGAGGAAAGAGAGAGAAAACAAGAAGAATTAAGGATACAGATACAAGATAGACAAAGGAAACTAGAAGAGGCAAAGATGGAGAGACAGAAGAAGCAAGAGGAAAAAGAAAAGAAAATGGAGAAAAAAGAGTTAAAAAACATGAGCAATATCAATGCTAGTCTATGGAACAACAGAAGACTGGAGAACAAAAGAAGAAGAGGGTACAAAACAAAACACGAGGCAGTTCATGTCACCAAAATTTCCGATGAAAGCGAATTTAAAGCCACAAGAACTGCGGCATATCAAAGAGCGTTTAGAAACTATATCAAGAACTTTTCTGAAATAATTTCCGAAGAGGTAGAAAAGAATAAGCTGTGGTACTGCATTGCATGTGAGTCCACGTACATAAGAGGTAGGTATAAGGCTCTTTTGACACTGCGAGATCTATTTAAAAATGGCAATAATAAGGAAGATGCTGAATGCACGGAAAAAGTGAGAAAGCTGGAGGGATACTACCCGAGTGTGTTTGACGAGATGATAAAATACAAAAACAAACACCAGCCTATGTTAACAGATACAATCAAGCCTCTAACAGAGTGGAAGGAGACCCTGGGAGATGTGTACCTTCGAAAAAATCTCCAGCCAAACTATCATCTGATAGACAAGAACAGTGATGTCAGGAAGTACGACGAGAAGTACCATGAGACAGTGCGCGCAGTGTGCATGGTTCTGGTGCTGCCTGAGGTGTACGAGGACTTCTCGACGATGGATATAGACTATGTGTCCGCTGTCCAGACATCAGACAATACACTCAGAGAGAGCAAAAATAAGAAAATCCTTCTACCACTGCACAGAATAATTGAAAAGGTTAAAAATGAACAGGAGGTCACAGAAGACATGTACAAAAACCTCTACGATGCCTTTGTGCTGGTATACAGCGCAGAAGAAATGCTAGGACTGACAGCTGCGTGTCTGTACAGGGATATGTACATCTCTCTTGCAGACTTCTATGAGAATGCAAAAGTCTATTACGAAATCCCAAGGACTTCCAATAACAAACCAAAGGCTTCTAATAGCAAACCAAAGGCTTCTGATGACAAACCAAAAGCTTCTACTAGAAAATCAAAGGCTTCTGATGATAAACCAAGACCTTCCGATGACAATAAATACATTCTGCTGGGTAAACCCGTGATAAAACACCAAAAGCATGCGGTGTACACAGTAGAAGCAGACATAGAGTCAAAGGAGGTATACACAAGAGCAAAGATCGTAAAACGTTCAATTGACGAGAACAACTGGACAGTCTCAGCGAATGTATGCGACCACTACCATGTGTACTATCTGGACAACGACACAAACTATCTTAGGCTGCTGTGCATGCCCATCTATGAAGACAAAAGAGGAGTGAAGCACTACCTGCACACTATCGACGACATAGTAGAGTACATAAAAGACCTGCACGGGATAGAGCCAGAGAAAGACCACGTGCATCCGTTTAAAGTGGACAGAGAAACCAGTGTGTGGTCGTACGTTAAAGAGGATGAAGAAAGAAGGCAGACAGTCAAGGACTTTGCAGGGCACGAGGTGGTGTTCTACCGCATCGAAGAGGACC